>NW_028166924.1:0-40066 GCF_964263955.1 Coregonus lavaretus
CATGACTAGGAGAAGGAGAAGGGAGCTGAAACTGTAGACCCTGCTAATTAGCTGACTGGATGAAGAGAGATAGAGATAGAGGGAGAAGGAGAGAGGGATAAGACATGGAAGGAGAAGGAGAGAGGGATAAGACATGGAAGGAGAAGGAGAGAGGGATAAGACATGGAAGGAGAAGGAGAGAGGGATAAGACATGGAAGGAGAAGGAGAGAGGATAAGAGATGGAAGCAGAAGGAGAGAGGGATAAGAGATGGAAGGAGAAGGAGAGAGGAGATAAGAGATGGAAGGAGAAGGAGAGAGGGATAAGACATGGAAGGAGAAGGAGAGAGGGATAAGAGATGGAAGGAGAAGGAGAGAGGGATAAGAGATGGAAGGTGAAGGAGAGAGGGATAAGACATGGAAGGAGAAGGAGAGAGGGATAAGAGATGGAAGGAGAAGGAGAGAGGGATAAGAGATGGAAGGAGAAGAGAGAGGGATAAGAGATGGAAGGAGAAGGAAAAGAGGGATAAGACATGGAAGGAGAAGGAGAGAGGGATAAGAGATGGAAGGAGAAGGAGAGAGGGATAAGACATGGAAGGAGAAGGAGAGAGGGATAAGACATGGAAGGAGAAGGAGCGAGGGATAAGACATGGAAGGAGAAGGAGAGAGGGATAAGAGATGGAAGGAGAAGGAGAGAGGGATAAGAGATGGAAGGAGAAGGAGAGAGGGATAAGACATGGAAGGAGAAGGAGAGAGGGATAAGAGATGGAAGGAGAAGGAGAGAGGGATAAGAGATGGAAGGAGAAGGAGAGAGGGATAAGACATGGAAGGAGAAGGAGAGAGGATAAGACATGGAAGGAGAAGGAGAGAGGGATAAGACATGGAAGGAGAAGGAGAGAGGATAAGACATGGAAGGGGAAGGAGAGAGGGCTAAGACATGGAAGATTGCAAATCAAAAGGAGGGAGGCTTTATTGACAGTGTTGGTTATTTATTCATAGGAAGGGTGAGGGGAAGTTTAAGAATAACACACTCATTTGCCAAGTGCTAAAGGCACACACACACACACACACACACACACACACACACACACACACACACACACACACACACACACACACACACACACACACACACGCACACCTGTCCAGGTATTCCAGTGTTCAAGGCCAAACCCTGTCAGATGTAGGTAAGTCAATCCCAGGGTGGGACAGGGGGAGGGACGGGGGGGACGGGGGGGACGGGGAGTAAGTCTAGCCTGTGGTTGGACGGTGAGAGAGTGGGGATTGTTTTCAGGCTCCTGGACTTCAGGATTGGCGTGGCACCACAATGCCCACCCAACTTCAACAGTCTCAGGTAACCACACTCTCTTGGGCCACATAATCACCCTGCTCTGTCTCTCTCTCTCTGTCTGTCTTTCTGTCTGTCTCTACAGGGACCATCTGGAGGAGAGAGAGAGAGAAATAGGTAGACACACAACTCTCCTATGTCCACCCGATCATACATTTTCTTCCACACCCAAAAACAAACACAGGCAGACACATTATACACACCTATCCTGACTACATAAATCCTTTGAGAGGGCAAGGTTTCACACACACACACACACACACACACACACACACAGTCTTGTCACACACACACACACAAACACACACATATCTGAGGATCCCCACTCTTTGTTGCCGTAGTGACAGTGTGATTGACACCCTAATCCCTGTGGAGATCAGAGGATAAACACCGTGATTATCAGCTCACCGTGGTAACCGAGACACCTTGAATCCCATAATAATCTTTCAGTCAACACAGGAGTATCCAGATCTTTGACTCTATAGTACTCTAGGTACTAGTGAACACTGAAAAATCTCTAATGACACTAACTCTTTGGATCCATTGAAGACAATCAGAATTGTGATAATCAGCATGATTTTATCAGAATTACTAATGATACTTGTAAAGTGTCCATGTATTTTCAGTTGTTGGTTCGAATTGTTATTGGGTTATTGGGTTAATTGATTGGTACTCTAGAGAAGCCCTGGTCAACAGTCTCCCCCATTGATTATGATCATTATCAGTCTGAAGAGTCATTCCTCTCCACTCTAATATGCTCATTAATTGAGTGATTGCTTTATTGATTGATTAATTGGATGGGCATGGGAGTGATGCTCATGTATTTTTCTTATTCTTATCCACTCTTGTCACCCTGGAGGAAATTAGACTGGTTTTATTGTTTTGTATTCATCCATCCATCTGTTCGTCATTCCATCCATCCATCCATCCATCACCTGTCACCTCTCCTCAACCAGGGCAACTCCAGGCTTAGGTTTCCAGTTCAAAGCTGTTATTTTTCCTACAAGGAACTCAGGGTCTTTTGGTGGTGAAGTGACAACTGTCTCCCTCCGAATAACTGCAGTGAGATGTGCACAGCAGGGGGCCCAGCCCAGGAAGTCAATGGATGTCACGTCTTCCCTGAGCAAGACATCGGTTCTTGTACTCTGAATTTCACCCATTTTTGAGTGCTCAATTTGCCCTGGTAAAGTGGAAAATGTTAGGTGTGATATCTTTGTTGAGGAGAAGGTTCCTAAAACCTTGCACCACTTTACATCGATGAAGGTTGGCATCCAATGCAAAAATGAAATAGTGGTCAACATGGGGTGGAATATACTGTATAGCAGCCATACTCAACAGGTGAACCGCGGTCCGAATCCGGACCCAGAACGGAGTCAATGCGGGCCGCAGGTCCCAGCTAAACATTTGTTCGTTTTTATTTAGGAACTGTCGGGCCTCGAACCCTGGTATCATATGAAAACACATAGGACGTGGCAAAATGTGTAGAATTGCAGGAAATTAGATTTAAAACTGCAAAACAAGAGGGGTATGAACAGTTTGGGGTGTGATGAGGGGGTTTGTTGCTAAGACGATAAATGACAATATCCATCCGGACCTTTGCCACCTAGGAAATTTGTGTGACCGTACCTTCTCAAATAGTATTTGAGTACCCCTGCTGTATAGGTTAGTGCTTGTTTGTTTTTTCAAAGGCTTGCTCTTGGTTCTATTATCAACATGTTTTTACATTTCATAGAACATATTTTTCTGTGAGCGATTTGTATTACATGTAGGACATATAAAAACAAGAACTATATGCAATAGAGATATATCTATTTGCCAGAACCACTGTAACATCATAATTTACCTGACAGCAAAATCATGTTTTTACCACACATACAGTATAGCACACAAATACATGTCTCACGTATATATTATATACATCACCAGTGTCGGTCATTTAGCAGATGCTTTTATACAGAGTGACTTACAGGAGTAATTAGGGTTTAGTGCCTTGCTCAAGGGCACATCGGTAGAGTTTCACCCTAGTCGGCCCGGGATTCAAACCAGCGACATTTCAATTACTGGCCCAACGCTCTTAACCGCTAGGCTACCTGCATGTCTCTCAGGAAAATAATTATACTGAGCAGCTCTTTTTGTCTATGTGTGTGTATGTGTGCATGCGTGTGTGTGTGTGCGTGCGTGAATCAGAAATCTCTGTATCTTTGTCTCTGGTAGAGAAAGGGAAGCTACAATTCACTCTTATTAAGGGTCCTATGCAGCCTTGGGCAGACAGAGAGGCCTGTCTCTCTCCTTTTGTTTTCAGGAGGAAATAATCAAGCCTGAATTTCAGCCTTCACCTTTGTGTCGAAACCTGAGAGCCAGAGAAACTGTCTTCTTTATATGAAGAGTTTTGTTCCAAAACACTATATACACCAATTTTTAACATTTGTGTTTTTACATCAGAAATTATTGCAAAATTATTTAGCTGGAATAGAGTGTTCATATCCTGTATTTTTGACTGTGATATGTGGTTGTCTCACCTAGCTATCTTAAGAGGAATGTGTAACTGTAAATCGCTATGGATAAGACCATCTGCTAAATGACTAAAATGTCAAATGTAAATTTTTACATACAGATCTCATATTAGTGTATTGATTCATTATATATATATATATATATATATATATATATATATATATATATATATATATATATATATATAGAGAGAGATCTCATACAGGTATACAGAAGATAGCCCTATTTGGTAAAATACCAAGTCCATATTATGGCAAGAAGAGCTCAAATAAGCAAAGAGAAATGACAGTCTATCATTACTTTAAGACATGAAGGTCAGTCAATACGGAACATTTCAAGAACTTTGAAAGTTTCTTCAAGTGTAGTAGCAAAAACCATCAAGCGCTATGATGAAACTGGCTCTCATGAGGACCGCCACAGGAATGGAAGACCCAGAGTTACCTCTGCTGCAGAGGATAAGTTCATTAGAGTTACCAGCCTCAGAAATTGCAGCCCAAATAAATGCTTCACAGAGTTCGAGTCACAGAAACATCTCAACATCAACTGTTCAGAGGAGACTGCGTGAATCAGGCCTTCATGGTCGAATTGCTGCAAAGAAATCACTACTAAAGGACACCAATAATAAGAAGAGACCTGCTTGGGCCAAGAAACACGAGCACTGGAAATTAGACTGGTGGAAATGTGTCCTTTGGTCTGGAGTCCAAATTGGAGATTATTAGTTCCAACTGCTGTGTCTTTGTGAGAAGCGGTGTAGGTGAACGGATGATCTCCGCATGTGTAGTTCCCACCGTAAAGCATGGAGGAGGAGGAGTTATGGTGTGGGGGTGCTTTTCTGGTAACACTGTCTGTGATTTATTTAGAATTCAAGGCATACTTAACCAGCATGGCTACCACAGCATTCTGCAGCAATACGCCATCCCATCTGGTTTGAGCTTAGTGGGACTATAATTTGTTTTTCAACAGGACAATGACCCAACACACCTCCAGGCTGTGTAAGGGCTATTTTACCAAGAAGGATAGTGATGGAGTGCTGCATCAGATGACCTGGCCTCCACAATCTCCCGACCTCAACCCAATTGAGATGGTGTAGGATGAGTCGGACCGCAGAGTGAAGGAAAAGCAGCCAACAAGTGCTCAGCATATGTGGGAACTCCTTCAAGACTGTTGGAAAAGCATTCTAGGTGAAGCTGGTTGAGAGAATGCCAAGAGTGTGTAAAGCTGTCATCAAGGCAAAGGGTGGCTACTTTGAAGAATCTAAAATCTAAAATATATCTTGATTTGTTTAACACTTTTTTGGTTATGACATGATTCCATATGTGTTATTTCATAGTAAAAAATAGTAAAAATAAAGAAAAAGCCTTGAATGAGTAGGTGTGTCCAAACCTTTGACTGGTACTGTGTGTGCAACAAAACATAATTATTTGTGTCTCTGAAATCAAACCATCAATTGATGGATTTTAAACAAATACATGCGTGTCATTGAACAACCCCATGCCATGATTAGATAGTAAAAAAACACGTAAATCTCTTTTATAAGTTCTTTAAACAAAAAAAGTTACTTTTCCAAAACTTCTGAAAATTGATATATAGCATTTTTTTATTAAATTCTTCATATCCACCTTCAATAACAGAACATGGAGTAGAAATCCTAACAAACGAGAACCAGACATCCCTGCTCTTGATATTACTCTGTCTGTCTATTCATGTTATCTTTTGCACAATCTATTCAACAACAAGAGTGAGTCCAGCGCCTTTCCCTCTCAGACTTGTTGCGCCCACACTGTCTTTGTGGTGGAGAGAGAACAACGAAAACCTCTTAAGACTTGAAACAATGGCAGGAGGGTAGAGAGGATTCAAATCATTACATTTTTACATTTTAGTCATTTTAGCAGACGCTCTTATCCAGAGTGACTTACAGTTAGTGAGTGCATACATTTCTTTTTTTTCATACAATCATATTTCCTTAATTCACATTCACTCACCTTATCCTTGCACTCAGGTACTTCAGAATAACAGGCAGAACTTTTGCTTTTCAAGTGCTCAGAACAAGTTCCTTGTAAGAAAGTTCAGGACAGAAAGCATAAACAAGTTGAACAGAAGTGTAGAGTAAGGAGGGGTGAGATGAGGACCATAGAAAGCCACCTCAGAGGTTTGACATGCATCTACTGTTTTCATGCCTAACCGGTGTGTGTGTACGTGCGTGTCTATGTGTGTGTGTGCATGCATGTGTCTGTGTGCGTGCATGTGATCACATAGTTACCTGTGATTGATAGAGTTGAATATGAAACCATGCGCTGTGCCATCCTCTGGGCAACATATTGTAAGTGGAGAAGACTGGAACCTGAGACAACCTGTCTAAGGAGAATTAGACAGGTGTTAATATCACACCATGTCAATTGAACAGGCATCATAACAGACAAATACTGTACACACTCACGTAGATACATAAACAAAAGCACATATGCACTTATTTATGTATATGACCAGATCTGACGGACAAAGACAGAGTTGTAAATCACACAAAGACATCAAGACATTCTCTCTGGTTCAGAACTCAATAAGGATCCTTTATTTTGGACTCAAATGTACAGAATCACTCACTACGACTCTCTGCTCCTCTCCTAGGTTTCTTTCTCTGAGAAAGCGGACTTGTGATCTTAGATCAGCACTGCACGGTCAGATAAAAAGACAGATGTGAGAAGAAATCGAAATGCTTCAAAGCCAAGCATCTGCTGAGGGGAAAGATTCCTCGTCTTTTATAAGACACTCAGATCTCCACATCTCATCCCCTTCTCATTCATCCCCTCCATCATTTCCAAGACAGATTTATTCACCCCTCACCCCCTCCCTCTGTGTGTATGTGTGTGTGTGTGTGTGTGTGTGTGTGTGTGTGTGTGTGTGTGTGTGTGTGTGTGTGTGTGTGTGTTATGGAGTAGTGGCTGTTACCCTTGATAAGAGGAGGGCGGAAAATCAATCACCTCAATTGACAGCCATGTAAGTGACGCTAGAGGACTGTCATTGGCATTCTCTCTGTCTGTCTGTCTCTCTCTCTCTCTCTCTCTCTCTCTCTCTCTCTCTCTCTCTCTCTCTCTCTCTCTATATATATATATATATATATATCACCAGCCGAATGTGACGCTAACACACAAACGCACGCACGGACGCACAGTCTCGCGCACACACACGCCACCTGGTATAGACCCGGCAGAATGATTGTATAAGTTGTATATGTCACAGTGTCCTTCTCATTATGCTACCAAGCATGTGCGTGTTGGAGGGGTGAGGCGGGCAACAAAGCCGTAGAGAGTACTTGGCAGAGTCTCATCTCCCTCTCGCTTCATCGCTCCGCTCCTTCCCAAATCCTATTTGGCGGTGCCAGGCATTCTCTCCCTGGGATCTCCACAGACGCAGCTTTAAGCCTCTCTCCTGGCACCCACACTGTGCTTGGAGAGGAGAGAGACTGGGCGCCCAGCACCACTGCCAACGACACAGACACACACCTATTATCATTACGCTGCTACATGGTCCTTCCATGTACACTTACACATGAACTCATTCACACAATCACTAAAGTCACTCGCTCAATCACAAACTCAACAAGGTTCGCACACATACTGACACACAAACACAGGTACGCTCACTCATATAACTCTTGTTTATTTTTAATCCAGTCATTTGATTCGGCTCGACAGTTTCTGTGTACCGCGGCTGAGTATTTTGTTCTGATGGATGGTTACCGACTTTCAATACAACCCTGCTGGATCCACAACATGGAGCAGTGAATTAGAAAATCTGAAGGATGCATGTTCAGCAACATACCACTAGATGGCAGCACATATTCATATTTCATCCTGAACGCTTCCTCTTATGCAGGGATCATCAACTAGATTCAGCCGCGCACCGATTTTTTCTCGAGCGGATGGACGGCAATTTAACATAGAAGTTAAGAGCGTTAGGTCACCGGTTCGAATCCCTGTGCCGACTATGTGAAAAATCCTAAGATGTGCTCTTGACCAAGGTACTTAACCATAATTGCTCATTTAAGTAGCTCTGGATAAGAGTGTTTGCAGAATTGTAAACATAATTACGAATTACGTTTGACTGAAACATGATCATTGCTTATGTTTGTGTATGATCACGTGTCTCTCTATTATTCGTGGGAATACTTGGGAACAGATTTCTTAAATTAAAATCACTTGGAGCTGATTTTCTGGTGTTTTAACTGTCTATTATGTCCAACAATTAAAACAAAAAGCTATTTTTTTTCACAAACTTGGGGGGCCAAATAAAACCACCCGCAGGCCTGCTCTAATGTGAAGTGAACTTGGTCAATCACAGAATGTCATTGCCTGAAGTGCTACCACTCTGTCCTCCTGGGACCATCTACCCTTCTGGCCCTAAACAGTCTTGTAACACAAGTGAGTCCCTGCATACTCTTTTACCAAGGCCACTGTCCACAGTGTCTATTCATCATCCTCAGCCAGACATGCTAATGCTCCCTGGGGTGGTGGAAGTAGACCTACAACTGTCACTACTCTGTAATTAACTGATATTACAGCACCCCAAGCTACATCTTAGTGCCAGTAGAAAACACATGCACAGAAGCAGCACAGGCAAAATCGTTTTAGATCCCACTTCCAGGGCATCTTATTTCCACTGGAAATCAAAACAATGTATAGTTGGGCTAGTGACCTAGTGGCCTAGCCTACATGTTGGGAATAAGCTAAAACACTGATACAGGGTCAGATTTGTTTCAATTTCCCTACATTAAGGTTAGGATTGGGGTTAGGGTAATCTGATGCTAGATCTGTGATTAAAGACAGCTTCCACTTCTAATGTTGCCTCCACATGACCTCTCTCTCAGATTGATTTAGTCATGGGCAGGTAAACAGCAATACTTCAAGAACTAATCTGAAATGAAGGAGTGAAGCAGGCCAGAGTAACCCACCCTGAACAACCCACGGTACCCACGGCTAACACTTCCTGTGATGTTGGTTACCCAGTGGCCTATTTACTGCTGGTCTCTCATGCACTGTGGCCTGCACCCCCACAATTAGACAGCTATAATATAATATATAATATAATAATATAATATGCCATTTAGCAGACGCTTTTATCCAAAGCGACTTACAGTCATGTGTGGATACATTTTTACGTATGGGTGGTCCCGGGGATCGAACTCACTACCCTGGCGTTACAAGCGCCATGCTCTACCAATTGAGCTCCAGAGGAGCGTTAGCGCCAACCCATTCCCTCCAGTCAGCTGGAGCTATGGTGGGCAGTCATCTATGAGATAACCAAGGCAACAACCGGAAGAACAAACACCCCTCCTTGCTACTCATTGGACCAAACATGAGGCCCAATCATTCCATTCTATCTGGCCACCTTGCAGTCCAATCCTAGAACTCAGTTGGGGAACTGGTTTGAGCTTGACTTAATCTTGGTGCTGTGGGAATGGAAGATAACATTAAAGGGACTAAGACAGCGGCATGGATGGATGGATGAATGAATAAATGAATGAATGAAGAAACAAACAAATGAATGAATGGTAACCCGCCCTCAGTTATACAAGCAACACAAAACAATGCCAACAATACATTTCAAAACCACAACACACCATAGCCTATGTGACTTGTAATACTAAATGAATCATTAAACATATATAATCCATGGGGAGATGTAAATGAAATGTCTGGAGCAGACAATCAGACACCTTGGTATTCTGCAGCCAGTGAATCTCTGATTCTGATGGGAGAAGCGGCTATTTTTAACTTGTCTTTCCATATGCTCAGCTCAACAAATACATAGTCATGAGAGTAATGTGAGAGTTGAGTTCTTGTTTACCCTCTGAGTAATCATTGTAACCAATATGTTATGTCAGGCTGTACGCTAGACTAGAGCAATTTAAATGTACTATCTTATGGCCTAATACATGGTTACTTATGGATGTAGTAATGTGTGATAGCCTACACCTCTCTTACAATTAAGACCACAATTGTTTTGCTATGCTGCTGTGAGCTCTCTCTCTCTCTCTCTCTCTCTCTCTCTCTCTCTCTCTCTCTCTCTCTCTCTCTCTCTCTCTCTCTCTCTCTCTCTCTCTCTCTCTCTCTCTCTCTCTCTCTCTCTCTCTCTCTCTCTCTCTCTCTCTCTCTCTCTCTCTCTCTCTCTCTCTCTCTCTCTCTCTCTCTCTCTCTCTCTCTCTCTCTCTCTCTCTCTCTCTCTCTCTCTCCTCTCTCTCTTTCAATCTTAAAATGATTAACATTTATCTTGCCAAGTTGCCAACAATTACTACATTTGCAGTGTATTGCATTTTATTGTAAATCTATGTATGGGGTGAAATCATAGGGGATGTTTTGCCAAAAAAATAGTGTCCAGTAGGCTAGGGTTTAAAGAGGGTGAAGGTAGGGGAATCTTCATTTAGAAAGCAGGTTGCGGAAGCACGTGGCAGTGCATGGGTGAATGTCTCCTAAAAATACACCATTTTAAAGTTCAGCTGAAAGGAAACCAACCCAGCAAAATGCTCATTCATATCATAAAAAATATATGTACACTAAACCTGAGAGAGATGAATTTTAGCCTATATCAATTATTGAAAGAACATACTTCAAATAGAATATGACTATGTGACCACAGTCGGCAGATTGAATATCACTGCATGAATGTCCATTCCCAGAAATGGAAAGGGGTTTAGGCTATATCAAAGATTATGACAAAGCGAAAACAGGTTTTTATCATTTTTTGCAAATTTATAAAACAAAATAAAATACAAACTTATTTACGTAAGTATTCAGACCCTTTGCTATGAGACTCGAAATTGAGCTCAGGTGCATCCTGTTTCCATTGATCATCCTTGAGGTATCATCTCTCCCTCCCTCACTCTCTTTTCCATTCACCCCATCTCCCTTTCACTTTCCCTTCTTCCTTGTCCTCTTTATCTCATCCTCTCTCTCTTCCCTTCAGTACAATACATCATTAAGCCTTCAGGGCCTTTACAATCAAGCAACCCAGAAAAGTGCTAAAAATAGCCCATATTAACATATGCAGCCTGAGAAACAATGTTCATTAAGTCAATAACTTGCTTGTAACAGATGACATTCAAATTCTGACTATCTCTGAAACTCACTTAGATAATACCTTTGATGATACAGTGGTAGCAATACATGGTTATAACATCTGCCGAAAAAACTGAAATGCCAACGGGGGCGGTGTTGCAATCTCATGTCAAAATACTGTTGAAGTAATATGGCTACAGGTTCATCTGCCTCACCTAAACCCCATTATTGTGGGAAGCTGCTATAGACCACCAAGTGCTAACAGTCAGTATCTGGATAATATATGTGAAATGCTTGATAATGTATGTGATATCACCAGAGAGGTATATTTTCTGGGTGATTTAAATATTGACTGGCTTTCATTAAGCTGCCCACTCAAGAAAAAACGTCAAACTGTAACTAGTGCCTGCAACCTGGATCATGTTGTCAGTCAACCTACCAGGGTATTTACAAACAGCACAGGAATGAAATCATCAACATGTATTGATCACATCTTTACTAATGCTGCAGAAATGTTGCATCCATAGGATGTAGTGATCACAATATAGTAGCCATATCTAGGAAAACCAAAGTTCCTAATATAGCGTATAAGAGGTCATACAATAAGTTTTGTAGTGATTCATATGTGGATGATGTAAAGAATATTTGCTGGTCTGTGGTGTGTAATGAGGAGCAACCAGACGCTGCACTTATGAAATTGCTTATTCCAGTTACTAATAAGCACGCATACATTAAGAAAATGACTGTAAAAACTGTTAAATCCCCTAGGATTTATGAGAAATTGAAAAATTGTATGGTTGAGAGGGATGAGGCAAAAGGTATGGCAAATAAGTCTGGCAGCCCAACTGATTGGCAAATGTACTGCAAATTAAGACATCATGTGACTAAACTAAATAAAAATAAAAATTAACTATACTATGAAACAAAAATAAATGATATAAAGAATGATAGTAGAAAGCTTTGGAGCACCTTAAATTACATTTTGGGAAAAAAGGCAAACTCGGCTCCATCATTCATTGAATCAGATGGCTCATTCATCACAAAACCCACTGATATTGCCAGCTACTTTAATGACTTTTTAATTGGCAAGATAAGCAAACGTAGGTATGACATGCCAGCAACAAACGCTGACACTACACATCCAAGTATATCTGACCAAATTATGAAAGACAAGGTTTGTACTTTTGAATTCCGTAAAGTCAGTGTGGAAGAGGTGAAAAAAGTATTGTTGTCTATCATCAATGAGAAGCCACTGGGGTCTGACAATCTGGATGGAAAATTACTGAGGATAATATTGCCACTCCTCTTTGCCACTCCTCTTTGCCACATCATAAATTTAAGCCTACTAGAAAGTGTGTGCCCTCAGGCTTGGAGGGTAGCAAAAGTAATTCCGCTACCCAAGAATAATAAAGCCCCCTTTACTGGCTCAAATAGCCAACCAATCAGCCTGTTACCAACCCGTAGTAAGCTTCTGGAAAAAATGGTGATTGACCAGACACAATGCTATTTCACAGTAAACAAATTGACAACAGAATTTCAACACACTTATAGGGAAGGACACTCAACAAGGACAGCACTTACACAAATGATTGTTTTATTTTTTATTTTTATTTTTTTTACCTTTACTTAACCAGGTAAGCTATAGTTGAGAACAAGTTCTCATTTACAACTGCGACCTGGCCAAGATAAAGCAAAGCAGTGCGATAAAAACAACAACACAGAGTTACATATGGGGTAAAACAAAACATAAAGTCAAAAATACAACAGAAAATATATATACAGTGTGTGCAAATGTAGCAAGTTATGGAGGTAAGGCAATAAATAGGCTATAGTGCAAAATAATTACAATTAGTATTAACACTGGAATGATAGATGTGCAAGAGATGATGTGCAAATAGAGATACTGGGGTGCAAATGAGCAAAATAAATAACAATATAGGGATGAGGTAGTTGGGCGGGCTAATTTCAGATGGGCTGTGTACAGGTGCAGTGATCGGCTGAGAGAAATCTATGATAAAATGATTGTGGGGGCTGTCTTGTTAGACTTCAGTGGAGCTTTTGACATTATCGATCATAGTCTGCTGCTGGAAAAGCTTATGTGTTATGACTTTACACCCCCTGCTATAATGTGGATAAAGAGTTACTTGTCTAACAGAAAACAGAGGGTGTCCTTTAATGGAAGCCTCTCAAACATAATCCAGGTAGAATCAGGAATTCCCCAGGGTAGCTGTTTAGGCCCCTTACCTTTTTCAATCTTTACTAACGACATGCCACTGGCTTTGAGTAAAGCCAGTGTGTCTATGTATGCGGATGACTCAACACTATACACGTCAGCTACTACAGCAACTGAAATGACTGCAACACTTAACAGAGAGCTGCAGTTAGTTGGGTAGCAAGGAATAAGTTAGTCCTAAATATTTCCTAAACTAAAAGCATTGTATTTGGGACAAATCATTCACTAAACCCTAAACCTCAACTACATCTCGTACTGAATCATGTGGAAATTGAGCAAGTTGAGGTGACTAAACTGCTTGGAGTAATCTTGGATTGTAAACTGTCATGGTCAAAACATATTGATACAACAGTAGCTAAGATGGGGAGAAGTATCTCCATAATAAAGTGCTGCCTTCTTAACAACACTATCAACAAGGCAGGTCCTACAGGCCCTAGTTTTGTCGCACCTAGACTACTGTTCAGTAGTGTAGTCAGGTGCCACAAAGAGGGACTTAGGAAAATTGCTCAGTTGGCTCAGAACAGGGCAGCACGGCAATCTCTCATGGCTCAAAGTGGAAGAGAGTGTCAGTAGCTGAGTGTAGATGTGGTGAGGAAATCAAGCGCAGGAAACACGGGCGTACGTCAACAGACTTTAGTGAACAAAAGGCAGCACCAAACAGGCGAACAGCCAACCCAACCGGGAGGCAAAATACAAAATACGCACAACACACACAGTGCGTAAAATGAAGAACGCGCACACAGTGCGGACTCTCGGAAAAACAACACATGAGAGTAAATACAACAAGAGCAACAGCTTGACAAATATACAATACCACATAACACCTGCCCCCACACACGAAAACTAAATAGGCAACCAAATCAAACACTAACAAGGGACAGGTGTACAAACAGACAAAACCAAACAAACATGAAACATCGAACGGTGGCAGCTAGTACTCCGGGGACGACGACCGCCGAAGCCTGCCCGAACAAGGAGGAGGAGCAGCCTCGGCCGAAACCGTGACAGTACCCCCCCCTTGACGCGCGGCTCCAGCGCGTCAAGGGGACAGGTCAGCAGGGACAGGTCTAATATGTCCCTCCTCGGCACCCAGCACCGCTCCTCCGGGCCGTACCCCTCCCACTCCACGAGATATTGGAGACCCCCCATCCGGCATCTCGAATCAAGGATGGACCTCACAGTGTACGCCGGAGCCCCCTCGATGTCCAACAGGGGCGGAGGAGTCTCTTCTATCTCATAGTCCTGGAGTGGACCAGCTACCACCGGCCTGAGGAGAGACACATGGAACGAGGGGTTAATATTCCTGTAATCAATAGGCAGTTCTAACCTGTAACACACCTCGTTCAACCTCCTCAGGACTTTGAATGGCCCCACAAACCACCGACCCAGCTTCCGGCAGGGCAGGCGGAGGGGCAGGTTTCTGGTCGAGAGCCAGACTCGATCTCCAGGTGCGTACACAGGCCCCTCACTGCGGTGGAGATCGGCGCTCGTCTTATGCCGACGGATGGCCCGCTGCAGATGAACGTGGGCAGCGTTCCATGTCTCCTCCGAGCGCCGCACCCACTCATCCACCGCAGGGGCCTCGATCTGGCTCTCGTGCCAAGGTGCCAGAATCGGCTGGTACCCTAACACACACTGGAAAGGGGTTAGTTTGGTGGAGGAGTGGCGGAGAGAGTTCTGTGCCATCTCGGCCCACGGAACATATCTCGCCCACTCCTCCGGCCGGCCCTGGCAATAAGACCTCCGAAACCTACCCACATCCTGGTCGACACGTTCAACCTGCCCATTACTCTCTGGGTGGTAACCCGAGGTAAGGCTCTCCGAAACCCCCAACCGTTCCATAAACGCTCTCCACACTCTGGAGGTGAACTGGGGGCCTCGATCAGACACTATATCCTCGGGTACCCCGTAATGCCGGAAGACGTGAGTAAACAGAGCCTCAGCGGTCTGTAGGGCAGTAGGGAGACCCGGCATGGGAAGGAGACGACAGGCCTTCGAGAACCGATCCACAACGACCAGGATGGTAGTATTCCCCTGTGAGGGGGGAAGGTCTGTAACAAAATCCACCGAGAGGTGGGACCAGGGTCGTTGTGGAACGGGCAGGGGTTGTAGCTTACCCCTGGGCAAATGTCTGGGCGCCTTACACTGGGCACACACCGAACAGGAGGAGACATAAACCCTCACATCCCTGGCTAACGTTGGCCACCAGTACTTAGTGCTAAGGCAGTGAACTGTCCGGCCGATACCTGGATGTCCAGAGGAGGGGGACGTATGAGCCCAATAAATGAGGCGATCGCGTACCTCGAGCGGAACGTACGTCCGACCCACTGGACACTGTGGAGGACTTGGGTCGGTGCGTAACGCCCGCTCGATCTCTGCATCGACCTCCCATACCACCGGTGCAACCAGACAAGACTTTGGTAGTATGGGAGTGGGCTCAACGGACCTCTCCTCCGTGTCATACCGCCGAGGCAGGGCATCTGCCTTCCCGTTCTGGGACCCAGGGATGTAAGTGATTTTAAACACAAACCGGGCTAGAAACATAGTCCAGCGGGCCTGGCGAGGATTCAGTCTCCTAGCTGCCCGGATGTATTCCAGGTTACGGTGGTCAGTCAAAATGAGGAAAGGGTGTTGAGCCCCCTCAAGCCAATGCCTCCACACCTTTAGGGCCTGTACCACGGCTAACAGCTCCCTGTCCCCTACGTCATAATTCCGCTCCGCCGGACTGAGTTTCTTAGAATAAAAAGCACAGGGGCGGAGTTTAGGTGGTGTGCCAGACCGTTGTGAGAGAACGGCCCCAATACCGGCCTCGGACGCGTCTACCTCTACCTGGAATGGTAAAGCGGGATCCGGATGCGCCAACACCGGCGCCGAGGTAAACAGGTCCTTCAGTCTCCCAAAAGCCCTGTCCGCCTCAGCTGACCACCGCAAGCGCACCGGACCCCCCTTCAACAGAGACGTTATGGGAGCTGCCACCTGTCCAAAACCCCGGATAAACCTCCGGTAGTAATTCGCAAAACCCAAGAACTGTTGCACCTCTTTCACAGTGGTTGGGGTTTGCCAATTACGCACAGCTGACACCCGGTCAACCTCCATCTTCACCCCTGACGCAGACAACTGATAACCCAAAAAGGAGACCGACTTCTGAAAGAACAGACATTTCTCTGCCTTGACATATAGGTCATGCTCCAACAGCCTCCTCAACACTCGGCGCACCAGGGCTACATGCTCTGCTCGGGTAGAACTGTACACCAGAATATCGTCGATGTACACGACTACTCCCTGCCCCTGCATGTCCCGGAAAATCTCATCGACGAAGGATTGGAAGACTGAGGGAGCATTCATTAACCCATATGGCATGAAGAGATACTCATAATGACCGGAGGTCGTGCTAAACGCTGTCTTCCATTCATCGCCCTCTCTAATGCGCACCAAGTTATATGCGCTCCTGAGATCTAATTTTGTGAAGAACTGAGCACCGTGTAATGACCCACACACGAAAACTAAATAGGCAACCAAATCAAACACTAACAAGGGACAGGTGTACAAACAGACAAAACCAAACAAACATGAAACATCGAACGGTGGCAGCTAGTACTCCGGGGACGACGACCGCCGAAGCCTGCCCGAACAAGGAGGAGGAGCAGCCTCGGCCGAAACCGTGACAGAGAGATTTACTTAATCACTACTTGTTTTTGTAAGAGGTGTTGACAAGCTGAATGTACCGAGCTGTCTGTTTAAAATACTAGCACACAGCTCGGACTCCATGCATACCCCACAAGACATACCACCAGAGGTCTCTTCACAGTCCACAAGTCCAGAACAGACTATGGGAGGCGCACAGTACTACATAGAGCCATGACTACATGGAACTCTATTCCACATCAGGTAACTGAGGCAAGCAGTAGAATCAGATTTTTTAAAAACAGGTAAAAATACACCTTATGGAACAACGGGGACACACACAAAGGTACAGACACATGCATACGCATACATTGTGATATTGTTGTATGGTGGTATTAAACATTTTGTATTGTAGACATGTAGTGGTGTAATAATGTTATATGATGTACTGTTTTATATTTTGTTTTATATGTAATGTAAGTGCTTTAATATGCTTTGACCCCAGGAAGAGTAGCTGCTGCCTTGGAACACAGAGCAAAGACACATACGTAGAAATATAATCTATCTATGGACACAGAAACCATTAGAGGTTCCAGATCTCTCTCTATCTTTCTCTTTTTCTCTGCCTCTAGAAACGTCTGCCAGTATCGGTGATGATGTCACAATGACATAGCCAATGATGCAAAAGAGTGGATTTCTGCCAAATGCTGTTTTTGAGGCCGGTTTGGATATATAGGAAGTATTTTGAGCTATAACACAGGAAACATCCATATAATCTAGCTTGGTAACCATTATACACTGTGCCCAAAATCTATGAAGAAATCAATCTTAGCCAATATAGTAGGCTACCTATTTTATGTGTGCAGTTGAATACACGACAGAAGGTGAATTAGACCCACATGTCACTCTTTAGGTGGTCTGAATGGGCCTGACTCTGGGTCAGATATAAGACCACATCCTCACTTCACAGGAAATCACACATCTGTCCACTAATAGCCTACTTCCATTACGTGTTTATGTGTGTTGGTCTGTCTTTTTTTCACCAGATGCAAATACACTCTCCTGGTATTCTAACCCGGGAACTATGCAGGTTTATGTTTTCCCAGTATCCTGGTCAATTCTACAAATACACACACTTATTCACACACACACACAGCTTTTTTGTTTGAGTAACACAGACAGGGGTCAGTAGAGAGAGAGAGGGGGTAGAAGGAGAGAAAAACTGAGGGGGGAGGGAGGGAGGGAGGGAGGGAGGGAGGGAGGGAGGATCCAGAGACAGAGGAGCGACAGGGGCCAGGGAAAGAAGAAAAGGAAAGAAAGCAAGGGGGAAGTGAGTGTGTGTTTCAGGATGCTAACATTGAAAGACTTCCATGTATACATACATCATGTATAGTCTTGTACCTGTAGATTATATGTTTGAGAGTGAGAGACATATTTCTGTTAGTCTTTGACCTTATTTTACTGTACACCATCACCAAAAACTCATTACCTCATTACCTAGAGTAAATACCAGTGGCTTAGGTAAACAACAGCAGATGTGAAATACATCCACCAAACAGAGAACCAAAAAACATGTGTAGATAAAAACATTTATCTTAGCCAGTCTAACACCAAATATATAATCCTATTCATCCTTGACTCTGAGAAGCCATGCTAACTCACTATGCTGTATATATAAAAGGGGTAAACCTGCAAGAAAGTGGAAGCACAAGCATTTCGCTACACCCGCAATAACATCTGCTAAACACGTGTATGTGACAAATAAAATTTGATTTGATTATATAGGGGTCTGTTTGAAAGGGGTCATATAAACATTGCCTTATATTTACAGGTAATATACCAAATCTTCTGTCTGAAATGGGTATAAGTCGTTTTTCTCAAAGTTGCCAGAATGCGTTTCTAGGATTTGAACACATTCGGGGCTTAGCCAAAGCCTGTAGACTAGAGGGATCCAGGGTCATTCTCCCCTAAATGTCAACAGCTAAATGCATGAATTTGGTGCACTTTGAGATTAACATTGAGAGATTAGAACATTGAGAGATTATAAAAATGTGTTGGTAACTTGCACATTCCCACCTGCCACAGCAGACACTGCCAGTACTCAATTACAGTTGCTACTGTGGGTTTCTCTACTCTGGAGCACATACATCTACAGTGTATTGCCAAAAACCACTCAACAACTTCAAACTTAGACTCTGACCTGTGCAATGAGCCAAACTGATTAAAGAATCCCACAATACCCAAACATCCTCTCTCTCTCTCTCTAAGTGATAGTCTACTGTGTGCTCACCCCTCCTCTGCCTCTCTCCATTGCTTTCTCTGTGTTGTCTGTTGCTGTCTCTCTTGTCTGCCCTCTTCTGTTGCTGTCTCCTGTCTTGTCCTCTCTCATCCTGTCCTGTAAAAAGTGTAAAAGTAAACAATTGTTTTAATAGTAATTTCACATGCTTTTTCACCTCACCTGCAAATTCTTTGTAAACCATGTTTACTTTTTCACTGTCTGTATTTCACATCATAATTTGTGCAAATAAATACAACTAAATAGAATCTATAGAGCAGCTTGAAGTGATACATTCTACTGTGTGCTCAACCCACCTCTTTTCTCTCTCCATCTGCCCTCTTCTGTCACTTTCTCTGTGTCTTGTCTGTTGCTGTCTCTTGTGCTTGTTTGTTGCTGTCTCTTTTGTCTATCCTCTTCTGTTATGGCTGTTCTGTTCTTCTGGTGTCTCTCTCCATCATATACTATTCTTCTGTTGCTGTCTCTGTGTCTTGTCTGATGTGTCTCGCTCCATCATATCCTATTCTTCTGTTGCAGTTTCAGTGTCTTTTCTGGTGTCTCTCTCCATCACCTATTATTTTGTTACTGTGTCTTATCTGGTATGTCTCTCTCCATCATATCCTATTCTTCTGTTGCTGTCTCTGTGTCTTGTCTGATGTGTCCCTGTCACGATCGTCTTGAAAAGAAGCAGGCCAAGGCGCAGCGTGAGATGCGTACATATTTATTCTTTTGTACACCACAGCGAACAAAACAACAAACGATACTTGAAGTCCTACGGCACAAACACAAATCAAAAGGAACAAGAAACCACACCAAACGAATGCCTTACAGCTACCTAAGTATGGCTCCCAATCAGAGACAACGAGCTACAGCCGTCTCTGATTGGGAGCCACCCTGGCCAACATAGAAACACAAAACTAGAACCTAACACCCTGGCTCAACATACGAGAGTCCCCAAAGCCAGGGCGTGACAGTCCCTATACATCACCTATTCTTCTGTTGCGGTTTCAGTGTCTTTTCTGGTGTCTCTCTCCATCACCTATTCTTTTGTTACTGTGTCTTATCTGGTATGTCTCTCTCCATCATATCCTACTCTTCTGTTGCTGTCTCTGTGTCTTGTCTGGTGTGTCTCTTTAGTTTTGCAGTCCAAAACGTTCAAGGGGATACTGGGGTAGCTTAACTTGTTTTGGGCCTGTGTCTGGGTCACCTAAATCATCCTCTTCCCTACCAGTTGCCCCTGGCTGATGCTGTTCTAAGTGCTCCACTGGCCTGCGGTCTCATCTGTCCTCCTCCTGGCTCATCTGAAAGGTAGCACGGTAGAGGTGCAACATGTCATTAATTAGTTTTAAAGGGCGACTGCATTTGGCCTCGATTTAGATTTGGTTAATTAAGAAATGCTAGCGGCCATAACTGAATTCTAACGTGAGTTGGTTTCGGGGTGGGGTTTGATGTGGGTGTGTGTTCACAGGTGGGAAGAGTTAGCCAAATGATTTAGCCAATTAGCTTCAGCCGGCTGGAGTGACTTTGACTTTGGATAGCCTATCTCCATGGCTAGTTAGGGACAATATTTTCTTCAAGAAGTACTGTGGTTGCTGATGCACGCCAGAGGCCTAGGTTTCGCTTTCTGCACAAGTGGAATTCTCAGGGAGCTCCTGGTAGCATGAGTGAGTGGGGGAAATATAATGTACTGTTTATTACTTGTATGTGGTGATGCTATGATTATTTAGTGATGCAATTGTGCTGTTACGCTAGTAACCTTCCGAAGCCAATTAACGTGACGGAGACGCCATTTTCTACCACACGGTGGCGACAACTATTTATTAAGGCGTTTCTTGTTACTTTTCTGTGTTGATTCTTGGTCTTGTTAGACAACTACTACTGAACTTTTATTTTGAGTGCATTATGTTCAAGCTGATTTTGTAGAAGTGATCATATTGACAAAAAAAATTTGAAAAGTTTTGGGAGAGGTAGGGGAGTTTTCATGGTTAACCCTTCACCGCCAGTGGGTAGGGGGGCAACTATTTCTCCAGTTACTTCCACACCTCTGGCCAGGCCAACTGCACAGGCAAGTGTGCACTTTCCACATGATTTAGAGCTACCTCAACTCAGTGCATTCGAGCCAGTTTCATCTAGTCCTAGGATGGAGGATGTGTCTATGGATTTCCTGGCGGGCACAGA
The DNA here is from genome assembly GCF_964263955.1 of Coregonus lavaretus. NCBI lineage: Eukaryota > Metazoa > Chordata > Actinopteri > Salmoniformes > Salmonidae > Coregonus > Coregonus lavaretus. The sequence goes on from NW_028166924.1 coordinate 21,202, forward strand.
TAGGTTACTCCATAGGTGAAAATATTGCCTCTTGTTTGGAATCAAAGGCTATGGGAGATGGGGTGGGACAGAAGGTTGATAACGTTGGTGGTACCAAGGCTGGGGCCAGCTCTAGTCTAAATGTAGTGGTGAAAATGTCAGGGAACCAGTCTGTTTCAGGGGGGATGGTTCAGAGGAATGCACAGTGCATGAGTGGGAGGAGACCATGTTAGTTTACATGCAGAAGAAGGGCTATGGTGGGCAGGAGAGGTCAGATGAAGTTTTGGGTAAGCTGTCAGGGCGGGCACGTGACGTGGTAAGAGTAAGCGTACGCAGTAACCCAGTTGACTTAAGCCAGGGCCCTAGACCAGTTTTTGACATTCTGAAGCATCACTTTAGCGACACAATCAACTCCGACATGCCCCTAGCTGATGTTTATTCTACGTTGCCAATGGAAGGGGAGACTCCATTCGATTACTGGATCAGACTGAACAGGGCCATAGAGGTGGCAGAGGACTGTTTGAAGAGGCAGAACAAGGAGCTAGACAATCCATCACGTGTTCTGACTGTCATGTTCATCAAGCACTGTCCGAACCCAGAGCTGTCATTGATATTCATGTGCAAACCATTGCATGAGTGGACGGCTGCGGAGGTCCATGGCAGGCTGGAGGAGTACCAGAGGAAGTGCAAGGCTTCCTCTGTTATGCAGCGGGGCACACACATTGAGAATGCCCTCGAACTTCATCGGTAACTCCCGTCGCTCCATCAGACAGCAACACGACACAGCGGCAGGAAAACTAGCTGGCCCGCACGGGATGGGGGGAAGTGCGGGGTAGATAGTGGGGTAGATTTAGTAAATATATTGAAGTGTTTGTGATGAAGTCAAGTCGAACGAAAAAGTCATTATGCAAAATACACAGAGAGTGCTCCACAAAGATGAAATCTTCTATACTAGGGTGTTACTGGGGGATGTTATAGAGGTGAGCACTATGATTGACAGCGGTTCTATGGCATGCACATTGAGCTCAACAGTGGTGCCACGCCTTGAGAAAGCAGGTGTGCTCAAGAGTGGCTCACTCAGTCCAACTGAAGTGGTGTTGGATGGCTGCGGGGGGTTGAAGACCAAGCCTGTAGGTGTGTGTGAATTGAATCTGTCTGTGTATGGCAGCAGTGTCTCTGTCCCTGTTCTAGTAGTGGATGGCCAACATGATGAGCTCATCCTAGGCAGCAACGTGATAAAACACCTCATCAGAGAGCTGAAGACGACTGGTGACTTCTGGGAGAAGATGTCATCATCTGAACACAATGGAGATGACAAACTATTCCATCTGCTGGCTAATGTAGAGAGATGGAAAGGGACCGAAGTGCCAGAAAGAGTAGGCACAGTAAGGCTGAAGCGGGCGGTCACATTGGAGCCTATGCAGGAACATTTAGTCTGGGGCCGGCTGTGTACGCCTCAAAATGTATCCGCGGGCAGTGCTGTCATTATTGAGCCTACGAGGGCACGCTCAAGACCAAAAAACATTATAGTGGGGAGAACAGTAGCAACATTGTGGAGCAATGGCTGGGTCCCTGTCAAAGTTATCAATCCTTCACCAAAGCCAGTAACAGTGAGACGCAATGCCAAGATAGTGGACGTTTTTCCTTGCATGGCATTAGAGGACTTTGACACTGCCTATATGGATGGGCCCACTGTCGAACCGGTTCCCCTGGTGCAGCAGGTACACAAAATGGAGGACAATCCAGACTTTGACAATGGTAGTGGAGATAGCTTGACCGTTGACAGTACCGTCAAACCGCACAGAGTGACAAATGAGGTGTTGCACGAGTTAGGGCTAGGTGACATTGACATTGAGTCCACTCAGTTGTCGCAACAGTGTAAGGCCAGGCTAGTTCAGCTTATAGCCCGCTATGAGTCTATCTTCTCCCGGCACAAACTAGATTGCGGGAAGGCTACTGGATTTGTCCATCGCATCAGACTCAGTGACACTAAGCCTTCTAGGCTACCTTACAGTAGGCTCTCCCCTAACCATTATGACAAGCTCAGGCAGGCCTTGGATGAGATGGAAGAGCGAGAGATAATCAGGAAATCCAGCAGTGAGTGTGCCTCCCCGCTCATGCTGGTCTGGAAGAAGTCTGGTGATCTGAGACTGTGTACAGACTTCCGATGGCTCAATGCTCGCACCGTAAAGGATGCTCACCCTCTACCTCACCAAGCTGATGCTCTGGTGGCCTTGGGTGGCAATGCCTTCTTCTCTACAATCGATTTGACCTCAGGCTACTACAATGTGGAGGTGCATGAAGACGACAAGAAGTTTACAGCCTTCACTTCTCCTTTTGGGTTATATGAATATAACCGTCTTCCACAAGGACTATGCAACAGCCCAGCTACATTCATGAGGATGATGTTGAGCATTTTTGGGGATCAACATTTTTCTAGCCTTCTATGCTACCTGGACGATGTGCTGGTTTTTGCCCCGACTGAAGAACTTGGATTGCAACGCTTGGAGTCAGTTTTTGAGCGTCTCAAAGCCCATAATCTGAAATTGTCTCCAAAGAAATGCCATTTCATGAAGAGGTCAGTGCGGTTCTTGGGGCATGTCATCAGTGAAGGAGGTGTGGCCACAGACCCAGAAAAAGTGAAGGCTATTGCAGGGTTGACAGAGAAGGATCTCATGGAGGATAACACGGACGTGCCCTCCCAGGGGAAGATTCGGTCCTTTCTCGGAATGAAGTCTATTACCAGCAGTTCATTGAGGGGTGCTCCACCATCGCTAAGCCGCTGCATGGGCTGACAACGGGGAAGAAGGCACCACGCCATGGGAAAGGCAAGAGGAAAAGAGGAATACATAGGAAACTCACAGCAGCAGACTAGACTGGTGAGTGCAAACAGGCCTTTAGTCAGTTGAAACAAGCTCTGCTCGATCAGGTCATGCTAGCCCACCCTGATTTTAGTAGACCTTTCTTGCTGTCTGTAGACGCATCTAGTAATGGATTAGGTGCTGTCCTCTCCCAGGTGCCAGAGGATGGGTCTGCAGCCAGACCCGTAGCATTCGCTAGCAAATCACTTACTTATGCACAGTCAAAGTGCTGCCCATAGGTTAGAGTTTTTTGCTTTCCGCTGGGCCGTCTGTGAGAAGTTTAGTCATTGGTTAAGGGGCAAGCCTTTTACTGTATGGACAGACAACAACCCATTAACGTACATCCTGTCCAAGCCCAAATTGGACGCCTGTGAACAGAGATGGGTTGCTAAACTCGCTCCATTCGAGTTTGACATCAAGTACATCCCCGGTCCCAAAAATGACATTGCTGATGCACTCAGTAGACAGACATTTGTGCAGCCGAGCGCTCTCCACCGCATCACAAGGGTTCCATACAAGGCCTTGCTGGAAGAAGCTGCGGGAGTACGTGCAAGATGTGTTTTGCTGGTCGAACGACCCATTTGACCTCGAAAACTGCTCACCATCAATTGAGGCAGATGCCTGTGAAATTGTCATGGACTGCCAAACTACCTCCTATCCCTCTCCTGGTTCTCTGTCAAAGGAAGCGGTGTCAGCAGTCCTGAGGTCGCAAGGGGAGGCTGGTCTACAGAACTGTGCGCTGCTACTGCCTCAGCTCACTCAGTCACTGGTGCCATCTGAGATGTCGGATGTGAGAGTGCTATCCCGTGACGACCTGATATCAAAGCAGCGCCAGGATGACGCACTCGCCAGAGTTGGCTTCTACGTGGACAGGGGCCGTAGACTAACTAGGAGGGAACGTGGCCATGAACCACTCGAGGCTCTGCGGATTCTGAAGACCTGGGAGAAGCTCACTCTGAAAATGGGTGTACTATATCGCGTTACCAAAAGTTTGCTGTCAAAGAAGAAGACGTACCAGTATGTAGTACCCACCTCAATGAGGGCGACAGTTTTGAAGGGTGTCCACGATGAAGCAGGTCATCAGGGGCAACAGCGAACGTTGTACTTGACGAGACAGAGGTTCTTCTGGCATGGTCTGGAGTTGGATGTGAGAGAGTATGTCAAGACCTGCAAGAGGTGTGTGTTCAGTAAGGCCCCCGAGCCAGAGGCCAGAGCTCCACTGGAGAACATCATCACGACTGAGCCCCTCGAGTTGGTGTGTGTGGACTTCTGGTCTGCTGAAAACTCCAACAACAAGTCCTTGGATGTTCTGGTCGTCACTAATAATTTTACTAAGATGGCCCATGCCTTCTTGTGTCTGAACCAATCAGCTAAAGCAGTGGCACTTCAGCTGTGGAACAACATCTTCTGTGTGTATGGTTTTCCTCGTCGTATCCACTCTGACCAAGGGGCCAACTTTGAAAGTAAATTGATTGCTGAGTTGTTGAGTGCTGCAGGAGTCCAGAAGTCGCACACAACTCCCTACCATCCGATGGGGAACGGGGGAGTCGAAAGGTTCAATAGAACGCTGGGAAACATGATCAGGGCTTTACCTGCGAGAGCGAAGCACAGGTGGCCCCAGAAGCTGAAGTCGTTGACCTTCACCTACAACTGTACAGTCCATGAAACCACGGGCTATGCCCCTTTCCAGTTGATGTTTGGGAGAACCCCACGTCTGCCTGTCGACATGATGTTTGGTACTGTGCTGCAAGACTCAGAGGTTGTAGACTATGACGAGTACATCAAGTCCCTGACGAGAGACCTGAGGGAGGCCATGGAGACGGTACAGGTGTCGGCAACCAAACAGCTGAAGAGGCATGCAGGCCTCTACGACAGGAAGATCAGAGGAGCTCCAGTGGAGGTCGGTGATCGGGTGCTGCTGGCGAATAAGGGTGAACGTGGAAAGAGAATGCTGGCGGATCGTTGGGAGAACAACCTCTATATTGTTACGGAGAAGAATAGTGACATCCACATCTTCAAGATACAGAACATGTCAACTGGCCAGGAGAAAACGGTTCACCGTAATCTGATAATGCCTGTAAACTTCTTGCCTCTCCCCGACACTGCCTTGGAGACACCTAATACGGGAGACCGTGAGGATCCGAGTGAGGAGATGGAGGACTCATCCATGAACGATATACCAGAAATGGACATTGGTGAGAGGACTAGGGTGTGGGTATCAGAACAGACCTCGGGGGAAGCACAGCCGGAGCACTCCGAAAAAGAAACCCCAGATGTGCTGGAAGATGGGCCACTGGCGAGGGATCCTCAGAGCTCACCACATTCTTAGTGTGCCACTGGTGGCACAAGCATGTCAGAGCTAACCTTTGGAGAAGAAATGTCCGAACCCTCTGAAGAAGAAAGGCATTCTGAAGATGCCGCTGGTAGCACAAGCTCCAGCAACAGTCACAGAACCCTTGACCTTGACTATCCACCGACTGTGGACAGTGACCCACCAGTGGTGGTTGTAGGTGAACAGGTTAAACGTAAAAACTCTGTTAGGCCTGTCAGGTCAGGGGCTGGTCGGGTTAGGAAACGCCCAGTGAGACTCATAGAGACTATGCAGACACAGAGGGTTTTTCATACAGAATTCATTAGAATACCTGTGTGGGTGTAGGATTAGAATTCAAGTCTGTAGCCCAATTTATTTATTTTTTACTTTCAAGAGACCCCGTGGAGTTCATGGGTCAGAGGTCAAGTTGGCCAAGGTTTTTCTGTCTGAGGTTCTTATTGTCACTGAGTGTACTGAACATGTAACAGGCATGTTTTCCTACGGGGTCTTTGAATTCCCCTAATTCTCTTTAGAGAATAGTCTTTGCACTGGAATATTTGGTGACATATGTATTGCAAGGTATTGCATACCTCATTTTGTTTCTTTATAGTATGCAAGTGTAATTCAGCAGGGGAGAATGTAACAGGGTTGGTTATGTTTCCACTTGCCTCTAAAGAAATGTGTATTTAATGTTCAAGCATTCTTATTGGTTGGTTCAACTCTGATGACAATAAGGCGTGTTGTGATTGGCCCCGCTTGCAGCTAGGGTGAGATCGCGAATGTCAGGTCTTCCCAGTATGAAAATGTGATGCAAGGGGTAGGTCATGTTCTGAATACTGTTTTATATTTTACAATGTGTACAAGGTTGCTGTACGTTACTGATTTATACATGTGTGGGTATATGGTACCTGTTAGGGATTGAGGGGCTTTCTGGGGTGTGCTTTGGCATATGATTGCTGTAGATAAGTGTGTTAGCTAGCATACACCGACGTAATGGTCACATGAGCCCACTGCTAACACAGTTGCCTTCATGCTACAGATTTTGCCATCGACAGCCATCAATATCGTTAAGCTCTGCACAACTAACGTGCTGTTTCCCATTTAACAACATAAATAAATGATGCTCAACTGGCTGATGTGATTTATTAGGAGAAAACACAACGCAAGGAGAGTACGATATACATCTGTTACATACATTCTGTAATTTACCGATGGTCCCTAACTAGCCATATAGAGATATCCAAAGTCAACCCAAACTTACCACAGGCATTACAATCGGGTCGTGTGCAGCTGCACTCCAAATTAATTATTACTTGTGTGCTGCCAGACGTGAGCATGTGGGCAGGGTTGAAACACTCCCAATCTTAATTTACGTTGTGATGCAGTCACAACCACAAGTCTCACAAAACTTAGTTTTGGACGAGACTGACTTTATGACCAAAACTATCCTATTTACACTTTGTAGTAAATTTTGACAGTGGAATAAATGTTTCTGACTCATATCGATGCCACATAGGCTGATTTCTAAATGAGAAATTGACAGGACCAGGGCAACTCAACTGTAAACATGCAAGATAAGAAGCTACATAGCCTCCTAGGCTATATGAATATAAAGAGGCATGAGCCAAAAAAATGTGCCTGTAGACTGGAACAAGTTACAAGACCTCTATGGTTCATTTCATTTAATCAGTTCTACCAGCTAATGTGCGATTTTTTAGATTTACATACCATTTGAGGACACATAACTTAAAGGTGTTACACATTTTTGTATTGTAATTTCAGAAAAGGTCCATAATAGATCTGCAGTAATAGTGAAATAATTACTTATCCGCCAGTGTTGTGATTGGCTGTGATATTCGCCTATTGATTAATTAATCCTATGTGTAGCACCTTTAAGGGCCTATGCATTTTCAATGTTTTGTTCACCAACAAGCTAACCACAAAGCTGGCCGTCTTTTCCCCTCTCTTTCTGGATGCCCTTCCCTTCCCTTCTAAGTTCAAGTTGAAGTTTGTTTATTTGTCATATACACATGATATACATGGAGTACACATTGCAATGAAATGCTTACTTGCAGGTTAACATCTCGACAATGCAACAACAATAGAAATGTAAGTAGCTAAATGAATACAAATATTAATAAAAATAACAACTCAATTAAATAATTTCATCAATTTAATAATGGGCATTTTTATTTAATTTTTTACAAATAGTTACATAACCTATATGGAAATAACAGATATGAGGTTATACGACCTCTGTGATTCATTTTATTTAGTCAGTTCTACCACCTCAACATTGCAAATTTTAAACAGGGTTAAATATAATGTTGTAGTACAGTTCAGCTTCAGTCCACAGGGGGGCACTGTGTCACTGTCAGAAGATGTGCGCTTCAGTCAGAAAAACGTTCTCTCGTCTCTTCGGTCTCAGCTAGCTAGCCAGCCAGTAGCTACCAAAGTGGCTAGCCAGCCAAGCTAGCTACAGAAATGAAACCCATACACCTGCTGGAAATAAACAATTGTCCTAATATAATGACTTATATCAAACATTCTTAACTCTGACTGACACCCAATAGTTTACGTATGCTGAGCGCTAATGCTATCTTACTAGCATTAGCCAACCCTTATGCTGAGGGAGACTAGCTAGTTAGCTACCACCAACCCTGCACAAACCTGTGGCTAACTCTGCTGCTGCCTCACTTTGGCTTTCTGCCCTCTCCACCTCATTCACCGCTGCCTCAGCCAGCTCAACCTGCTAGCTTTTTTTGCCACTCTTTCAAAATAAGTTCTAAATATCCATATTTGTTCTGTGCTATGCTGACTGACTGAGTGACAGGTGTTTTGCTATGTGATGACATTGGATTTATTTGAGTGGTAAGGCGAAAGCAACCGACTGTAGACGAAAGTTGAGGAGCGAAGTCAGGGGAGGTGCATCTACGACAGCCGAAAGTCGGACACTGATGTGGTTTTTCAACAGCAAAGCTCAGTGCAACATGGCAGTGTTGCCATTGTTTATAAAAGTTTTTCTTTATAATATCGAAATAAACATGTCTCCAACCCCCATATCACACACTCACAAATATACACTGAGTATACAAAACATTAAGAACACCTGCTCTTTCCATGACATAGACTGACCTGGTGAATCCAGGTCAAAGCTATGATCCCTTATTGATGTCACTTGTTAAATGCACTTCAATCAGTGTAGATGAAGGAAAGGAGACAGGTTAAAGAAGGATTTTCAAGCCTTGAGACAATTGAGAAATGGATTGTGTATGTGTGCCATTCAAAGGTTTTTTTCACGCTCAACAGTTTCCCGTGTGTATCAAGAATGGTCCTCCACCCAAAGGACATCCAGCCAACTTGACACAACTGTGGGAAGCATTGGAGTCAACATGGGCCAGCATCCCTGTGGAACGCTTTCAACACCTTGTATAGTCCATGTCCCGATGAATTGAGCCTGGGGGTGCAACTCAATATTAGGAAGGTGTAGTATCTGAGGAATTATGACTTTGCTAACGTTTTCAAATGGAACCTGAGAGGAGGTTTATTCAGCTTAGAGGGAGCATATGGGGAGTAGTTTTAGGGGGACACCCCATAGAACAGAGGAAATCTGTTGTGTGGAGACAGGGGATTGGTTGGTAGGAAGAACCACCCATATCAGATTACATAGGATATATACCACAGTTAAGACAAAGGAAGAAAGAATAATCATATTTGAGATGGGGCGATTATTCTCCAGGTATCTGCAGGTATCTGTAAATCGACGCTGTAACCCTTTGTTATGAATAAACCTTTATGATGAAAATACAGCGTCAGCGGTTCTCCTTGGTCTCACAGCATAATTAGCAACGTTTTCTCGACACAACAAAGGTGTTCCTAATATTTGGTATACTCAGTGTATGTGTGTACATTGTACAATCAATGGGTGAGAGAGAGAGCCTCAAATATCACATTCATTTGTACATATCCACTGTATACATGAATTCTGCAAAGTTTGTTCCTGTTTTAGTCATGTTTTTTTTTTTTTTTTTTTTTTTTAGGGGGTAGATCAGCTTTAATATTGCAGATAGATTGTAACTTCCATCAATATAATTGTCTGCATCACTTCCAATCCCCCATTATTTTTTTCGCATATATATATATATATATATATATATATATACTGTATATACACACACATACATATACGCATATACATACATATATATATATACATACATATCCTTTAAAAATATATATATTTCCCTTTATTACTTTCCAACCCCGCCATCCCTTCCCTAATTGGAGTAAACTAGTGAACAACAATGCTTAGGCCTCTACTTCATGCTTATACATACTATATACATTTTATGGACACAGTCAATAATTATATTTTGTTTGTTTTTACTCCTGAACTTCCTCCAATCATTTTCATGATGTCCATCTGGTATGCTTCTATATGCCATATCTTTCTAACTGTGCTCTTTCACAAAAGCTCACAATATATAACCTATATACTTATTATGGACGCAGCATGTCTTACACTAGTTATCTTGTTGTTATTAGTTGTTGTTATTAGTCCCATCCTTCAGCTCCATTCAACACCTCCCATTTATCTCTTAACACCATCCATATTGGATTTCTATTTGCCATATATTTTTCAACTGTATTGTGATGTTTTACAAAAGTCTTTAGTCATGTCTTTGGTCATGTTCGTGTGGGTCAAACAAAAACACCCTAATGATTGGTTGACAATAGAGCCTCCCACAATGCAGGTGATGGCAGGATGAAGTTGGTGAAGAGCAACTGCAGAAACTTGTAGTCGACTGCAGTCAAAACTTAATGACCTTTGATCTGTAGTGAAAATTCAAATCAACAATGAGGAGAGACAAGGTCAATCACCAATCAGGATATTACTTTATTTAAAACGTATTAATAAGGTAGTAAGTGAGGCTCTGACATACAGACAATACAAATATATGTTATTGCAAAGATACACCCTCTCAGTCTACATGACAAACAGCAGATGTGTGGAATTAGTCAAAAGGTTAGGATTTGTATGAAAGAAATTAATAATTCACAGCAGTCAGTATCTGCTATGAAGACTGTTCTCATTGTATGGAAACCAGGGTTTGGCCCCCAAGACGAGGTTCTTATCAACATTATCCATACCCGAGCCATCTCTCCCTGGTACCTTACATTACACAAACACCTCATTCTATGGAATGCATGCTGTAGGTTTTATCACCAAACCATTCATAAATCAATTGTCAGCTCCAGATACCCCTATCTCGAGTAAAACCCATGTCCTTGACCACACGCTTAGACTAGCTGCAGGGAGCTGGAGTAGAAACCATCCCTTTACAAAAACACAGCATTAGTAGGACAGAAATGTCTTACTATTAGTTAAACAAAGCAGGTAAACATGTTACATGTTAATTTTACTCTCACAGATCACATGATTTTTGTTCGAGTTCATGCAGTCAACATGTAGGCGTAAGTCGAAAAAAATGTATCCCCATAATGCAACACACATTGAAAGGCGGTGACCGAACAGACAAAAGTGATCCGCTCGAACATGCCCATTGACAAATAAAAGTGCTGTATTGTGAAATCGAGCGGTCCACTGCATTGTGAAATCTCGACCAATCACAGCAGGCACCACATCACTCCAGGGGCTTCTTGCAGTGCCTGCTATTGCCTAGCGCAGTATATTGTATTGTTTATTTTTGTCATAATATTTGTTTATAATGTATAGCGCAAGTGATGTGTGGCTATGGAAACTCATCAGACTGAAATGAAAAACTAAAAAAGTACAATAAAAAAAAATGTTGACCATCAAAAGGTATGGGGCTGGATCACAAACATCTGGGGCTGAAGCCCCGGAAGCCCAGACCTAATGACGCCACTGCGGAATGCCACATGCATCAACTTTTTTGTAACAGCCTAAACATTACGAAACTTCTATTCGATCACATAAACCTCACATAATTCGACACTCTCATAGACCTCCATACAAAAAAGGGCTTATCTCACGCATACAGATTCTGGCCGGAGTAAATCGCCTCTTCCGCTCTCGAATAAACAGTTATGTCGCAAATCAGATGCCTTTTGATTTGTCGTCGGCATGTGGGTGAAATAAATTATACTACGCAGGCGCAGCATTCTGACGTATGGAGGCAAAGAGCCTTTCATATTTGCACCCTCCAGATGGAAAAACCGTAACAGAGCAAAAAGAGAGCGGGACTGGGGAGGAAAGACTGATATGAAAGGAGATTTATAGAAGGAAAGGAAAAGAAACGCACTCTTGAAACAAACACCAAGGGGAACCAGTGAAAATAAGCTCTTCAAGCATTTGCAATTATCCGTTTTGCAAACTTTTATTCGTTGTGAAAAAAAGGACATTCCGGAAACGATTGCCGCGTTCACGTGCTAGTCGGTAATAGGAAACTCTGAAATGTCCAACTTGCTAACTGGTTGTAGTTATACACGTGCCGCATTCAACCAGTTTGCAAGTCGGAAATTTCAGAGTTCCGACTAACACGTGAACGCGGCATAAGCAGCAAGGATAGCTGCATTACATTGCTCAGTTGCATGGCTGTCCAAAATTACACGAAAATAAAAACAGCCGACTGAAAGACCGATGCTTTCTCGCGCTCATATAGATGGAGAGACAGAGCGCTCGTGAGCGATGGATGCGTGGACAGAGATGAACATTAGGTAGCGTCGGTAAAGATCCAAGGACACTGGAAAGTGGATAGTAAAGAATTGCCACCGGGAAGCTGTCAAAAGAATGGATTTTAGCGTGCTACGGAATATCATCAGTAGATACGTAAGTAGCGGATCGATTAACGCCACAATGTTGCCTTGGTATTCAAGGAACATCTGCAACTGTCATTCTGTTACATATTCGTTACAAATTTAACTGACATAACAACATTATGTATACTTTTTGAAACACATACGTCGGTGTTTAGGACATTTTTCCGCTTGTTTGAGTCGAAAAACATGTAATCAAAGGTTTGTCACAGCTAAATGGCAGTGCATATGAGTTCCCGCCAGGCTTCGGTACTTTGTTTTCGAGCTGAATGTCGAATATGCCAGAAATGTCCAGATGCATTGGAAGAGTGTGTGGAATAGAGATCAACTTGGCTGGTCGTTTTCCTTCCCAGAGGCCAGCAACAACACACCTGATATAACTGTCAAATCAACCTGCTCTTTATTTCAATCAGGTGTGTTGGTGCAGAGCAAGAAAGAAACTCTTCAAGTAATGGTTTTGGGTTATCTTTGTATACATTTCTTGATTGTTTTTGTACCTGCAATCCCCCCCCATACATTTTAATTGTTGACAAAACTAAAAAAAAAATTGGTCACCAAAAAAGAAAATTCACTTGCATCCCAACTGCAACTTGTCAATATTCCAAAACCCATTTGCGAGCATCTTATGTCCCCCCCGCGACCTGTTTTGTAGCACGATTCCCACTGAAACACTGACAGACAGACGCACACTCTGGTAATAGTGATAAAGTTGTCAAAAACTACACGGCACTGAAGCACATACATCGCCACTCGCCAGTGACTTGATAAGCTGATTGTAGCCTGGCTGCTCAATGTGCCTGCTAGCTACTACTTGCTAGCTTCATTGACAAACACAGAGTTGGAACTTAGCTAGCTAACAAGTGATTTTGGCCACTGTTAGTGTGTAGCTTGTGCTTTATTTATGGTAGTTTGACAGGTTGCAGATGATGAAGTTGTAGACATGTTATTGTTCTCAGAAATCAGTCCTGAACGCAAGCCAGACTTTCCCGACTCAATAGACCAATGGTTCCCAAGCTTTTTCGGTTATTGTACCACCAAGTACATTTTGCTCTGCCAGGAGTACCCCTGAAGTACCCCTTCATATGAATTTTACCAGTAGGCCTATGGTCTCATGAGTCTTCTAAAGGACCCCTTGTGGATAGGCCAAGTACCCCCAGGGGTCCTAGTTTTTTTTTTAAAACTAGTTTTTCATTCACATTGTTTTACTTGACAAATTCTACACCAAACACCTTAGCTAGATGTAAAATTGTGTAACTAAGACCTCAGCAACAACGTCTAAATCGATTACACATTTCTTGATTTGTATTAAATTAATTCTGACTATTTTAAGGAAGTGACTATGTTGTTGCTAAGGTGACTCGGGAGGGACAAACAACCATACTTGCCAGGGTACGATATGAGAACATAACACACCCAAGACAACTCTCGTTTGGCTTCAGTCATGGCCGCTAGCATTTCTTAATGAGCAATTTTCAAAACAAGGCCAAATCATGAAGTGAGTGAGTGAGTGAGTGAGTGAGTGAGTGAGTGAGTGAGTGAGTGAGTGAGTGAGTGAGTGAGTGAGTGAGTGAGTGAGAGAGAGTGTGTTACAGTATTACCGGTCAGAGCACTAATGTCACTGTCATTAACACAGCCCGCTATCTGCACAGACAGGAAGCAGCTGGACGCTAATGAGACAGGGTAACAGTGATGGGGAGCAGGCCCCTGACTTTGTCTGAAATTATACCCTATTCCGTACACAGTATACTACCTATTTTTAAATTACATTTTCTTAGAGTTCAAAGGTAAAATAGTAGTCACATAGTGCATCTACTTCTGACCAGAGCTGTGCAGTAGCCTATGTGGTGCACTGTAGGGAATAGGGTTTAGACTAGCTGTGGTCCTAATGAGAGAATGGAACAGTGATAGGAGGCTGACCTCTCTCTAAGGCTCTCTGAACATGCAGTACAATCTCCATTAAAACCTGCCTACACTGGGACTCTATCTTTGTTTTGGAGAATGTGTGTGTGTGTGGACGGCGGCTTGACTGATGCCCTGCTGGGTGTAATGTCAAGGGAAATCAGATTCACTAGTGAGAGGAGAGGAGGTCACAGAGCTCACCTCTCATCCCTCACTTTGCCCCCTCTCTCGCCCTCCATATCAGTATCACCATGGCAACATGAAGTTGAAGTGGTCATCCATAATTTCATCCATTCATTCTTATATCAGCTTGTTCTTCTAGGCTACAGGTATACACTCTAGGCAGGTGTTAAAAGGAGGTAAACCAGAGAGACTGTACGGCTAGTTGTTTACTATGTCTTGTTAGTCATGTAGCAGATGCTCTTATCCAGAGCAACTTACAGGAGCAATTAGGGTTAAGTGCCTTGCTCAAGGGCACATCAACAGATTTTTCACTAGGTTGGCTCAGGGATTCGAAACCAGCGAACTTTAGGTTACTGGCCCAATGCTCTTAACTGCTAGGCTACCTGCCGCTGTAGTTTTGGGCATTTCCAATCGAAAAAGACCCATGAGCACCAACGTGAAGTTCATAAGAGTATATCAAATTGGATGACAAATGAAAGCTAAGAGATTAAATGTTTTGGAAATGAAGGCATAGATACATTTTTCAACGATTGTCCATCTTAAAAATGAGGCATAAGTAAAGACTTTGATTTCTGGATAAACAGATGGAAAAGCGGTCTTAGGAAACATCTACCAGAAAAAGTCTTAAAAGGTATCAGAAATGCATCAAAATACAATAATGTTGATGTAAAGGCCACTGCCAACTAATATCAACACTTATATTTTGTTTTAGAGAAATTGTTTACCTTCTGTAAATTTAAGAAACATTTCCTTGTGCCTTGTAATTCTGTTACCAAAAACCCACATATCTTAAATATATTTGATAATTTCTCTCCTTCATGAGGGGGGAGTATAATGAAAGTTCACAGAAATAACAAGTAATGGTAGACCTACCAATTAGTTATAGTGATTTTACTGATATCAATTTTGTTTATGAATTATTAAGTGATTAAAACTTGTAATTCCATTACCAAATTGGTAATGGAATGACCAAAAAATTGGTAACGGAATTACTGAAGCTGAATTGGCTACAATGGGAAATCATAAAAATCACAAACCACAGTTGGGTCAACTGCTACTGTCCTCCCTTCCACTGGCATACTGTTATGTTCAGCTCAAAACTGTTTTCTTTGTCTTTCTGTTGTCTGGTCACTTAATCACAAACCAGCCCCTCGCCCCTACGTGTTGCTGACGAAACGCCAAGGGTGACTTCCAGAGTGGCGATGGTATCAATTGTGCATATGGCGGAGGTGAACGTGCAAATGGAGGGGCGAGGGGAAGGGAGTGATTTGGGATTCAGCCTCTGTCTGGACAACCCCTCCCTCTCTCTCCCTCTCTCTCTCTTGGCCTTTCTCTCTCACTCTCCAGTTAATTTCACCTCTACCAGCTCTTACTGACACCTACCCATGAGCCCCCACTCTTTCCATTTACTTTAACCAGCATCCTCACCCACTCGGTACCGATCGACACCGGACGTCCATGGACGTTAAAAGTAGTTGAAATTTGGTCAGTCCACCCTGGCCTTGATGTTGACGTCCACAGACAGACCAAACTGGACCAAATCTGAACCTATCATAGACATATGTTTCACAAGTTTGGATAGTACAGTACAGTGAGTAGAGTAGAGCACAGTACTGTACAGTGAGTAGAGCACAGTAGAATACAGTACAGTCAATACAAAACTGTGGTACAGTAAAGAAAAGTATAGTACACTGTACTCTACTGTACTTCTATACTGTACTGTATTGTACTCTACTGTATTGCACTGTACGAAACTCTACCCTGCTCTGCTTTGCTGTGCTGTTCTGTATTGTACTGCACTGTACTGTACTCTACTGTGCTCTGCCCTGTGATGTCCAAACTTGTAAAACATGAGGCGACTGACATTCATATCCATAATTATGCATTTATGTGTAGTTCATTACGTTAGCTTAATTCCGTTACCGGGTGTAAATCCACTTCACTTACCAAAATATATATTTTTTCAAACTCATGGTGCCATGTCATAGCTAGCACCCCATTCTTTCTGCAGACATCTTTGAATCTTAATTCGGAGGAGATATTGGAGTTTTTGGAAAACTAGGGAGATTTTACCGTAATTCCGTTACCGAAGGTTGCACCTGCACAGATTTTTTTTCGGTGGAAATTGTTAAAAGTAATCATTGTGCATAGTTGTATGGTTTGTTCAACTTTGAAATCCATAGGGTTATTTTTTTGTATACCACGCCCTCCCTTCATCTCTCTCGCCCCCTTGTGTGTGTATGTGGCGTGCGTGCGTTTGATATTTGTTGTGGCGTAAAGCCCCTCAATCCTCCTCATACAAAATCAAATCAAATGTTATTTATCACGTGCGGGAATACAACAGGTGTAGACCTTACAGTGAAATGCTTACTTACAAGCCCTTAACCAACAATGCAGTTTTAAGAAAAATAAGTGTTAAGTAAAAAATAGATATAATAAAAATAAAGCAGTAAAATAACAGTAGCGAGGCTATAAACAGGGGGTACCGGTACAGAGTCAATGTGAGGGGGCACAGGTTAGTCGAGGTAATTGAGGTAATATGTACATGTAGGTAGAGTTAAAGTGACTATGCATAGATAATAAACAGAGAGTAGCAACAGCGTAAAAGAGGGGATGGGGGGGGGGGGGACAATGCAAATAGTCCAGGGAGCCATGATTAGCTGTTCAGGAGTCTAATGGCTTGGGGGTAGAAGCTGTTAAGAAGCCCTTTGGACCTAGACTTGGCGCTCCGGTACCGCTTGCTGTGCGGTAGCAGAGAGAACAGTCTATGACTAGGGTAGCTGGAGTCTTTGACAATTTTTAGGGCCTTCCTCTGACACCGCCTGGTATTAAGGTCCAGGATGGCAGGAAGCTTGGCCCCAGTGATGTACTGGGCCGTACGCACTACCCTCTGTAGTGCCTTGCGGGTGGAGTGGAGGGGAGGAGGAGAGGAGTGCAGAAGCTATGTAGAGGCTTGGTAGGGTTTAGTGTGGCATCGATTCACTTTACAGCCCCAGGTGCCAGGCTGTGGTCAGGCGTTAGCGGCAGCTAGTGATGAAAGTGACATTTCAGCTCTGTGTTAGCGCCAATGCTAACCTGGCAGAGGGCTAAGGGCAATCTATTCCTGTCTCTGTTCCCCCTCCCTGGGGCTGAGCCCCTGTGAAGAGAGGGGGTGGTGTAAATCCTAGGTGCCAGTGTTTGTGGGCAGAGTGTGTGTGAGGGGTGAGTGTGAGTGTGTAAGAGTGAGAGCTCAGTGTGGGAATAAGTGTTTTATTAATCTACACTTTACAGTAAAAAAAAAAAAGTCATGCCTGGTGTTTATAGCAGGTCTACATTGATGTTATGTGCTGTTTCCTTTTATGTCTGTTTACCATCAGTGAGTCTGTCTCGTCTCTCATTCCTTCTCCTGTAATAGAAATGGACCTCTTTTAATATAGAAAGAATATCAGGTCCTATACTACTAATACTACACTCATTCTTTATAAGGCTTGATTCTGTCTCACTCCTCTTTTCCTCTGTGATGGCCCCGTGCTGTGTTGCCATGACGATTAATGACATATCAGTGGCGGCAGCATGAGTGTGACTGCAGAAAGATCGTGACTGCGTGGTGGTATAGCTGCTCAGACAGACAGACATGTCTAGAGTGGTGCTGCTGGTCTCTCCCAGTTATATATAGAAGAGTTTGACCAACTTTGAGCATTCCATTTGTCGTTGAGCATTCCATTATCCACAAGTTCATTTGACTCTGGGGAAGTGGATAAAGGGCTTCATTGTCAAAATCCAGAAGTCTCCCTTTAATAAGATGGGTTAATGGTGGGTGGAGAGGACCTTTATTACTCACTATAACATCTGTAGTGGCTGGAAGCCCTGCTGGGGGCAAGGTAGCAGGACATAGAGGAGGTGATTGGAGAAGTGCGGTGGGGGTGGGAGGGAGGGAGAAGTTGGAGGATGAAAGTTCCTGTTGACGCTGATCTAAGGTCGGTTTAGTGTTTTAATGATTAAGGTTAGGAGGATTTGATGAAGGGTAAGCTGATCCTACAGTAGATCTGATCCTAGGAGGGGAGCTGTGGTTGTGGGTTGGGGTCTCTGTTATGGTTGATCCCATGCATGTCACATCAGATTATGACCACCTGACCTGTGGTGGGATCTAGCGATGATGTAACACCATCTTTATATAGAGACAGACCTCTTTAGTTTGATTAATAATACACTTCCAAACAATATGGCCGCCCGGCCACCACACTGTCTCTGTCCGTAGGTCTCTTCTCGTCAGCAGAGAGAGGGTTAGAACGTGGCTGTTTGATACGGATCAGAACGGATTACTGATCAGACTAAAGCTATCCTTCTCTCCCTCTCCCACACAGTCACATTTACAGAACGTGACAGGAAGGGGATGGAGAGGAGAGAATGGAAGAGGATAGGAATGGAGGGAAGGAGGAGAGGAAATGGAGGATAATATTATTGTATGGCCGTCAGATCTGAAGTTAAATACTGCACTGCACTAGTCCTTCATACACAGAGGTGGTGTTCCAGCCAAGCTCTATATTATTACACACTGGGGAGGTATAGCACTGGGGAGGTATAGCACTGGGAGGTATAGCACTGGGGAGGTATAGCCAGCATGTGGTTTTGAAGTCATTTTCTAATATCCCACTGCTCTGGACACACCCACACACGAGGGAGATTATATTTTGTTATTTTGACGTCAGTGTCTCATACCCCCCTCCCCCCCACGTCTCCTTACTCAAGACGCAGACACACACACACTCTCCTGTCTGTGTGTGTGTGTCTGTCTCATGTGCCCTAAAGTGAGGACCTGTTGTGGGTCACAGATCATCCAGTCATGTTTTTACTG
>NW_028166923.1:2500-9595 GCF_964263955.1 Coregonus lavaretus
CGTCGGGAACAGAGGAGGACCAAGGCGCAGCGTGGAATGCGAACATTTTATTTAATTTGAATGAACACACGAACAAAACAACAAAACGAAAACGTGACGTCCCTGGTTACATACACGAACCAACACGGAACAAGAAACCACACCCAATGAATGCCTAACGGCTACCTAAGTATGACTCCCAATCAGAGACAACGAGCTACAGCCGTCTCTGATTGGGAGCCACCCTGGCCAACATAGATATACAAAAAACTAGAATACCCAAAGGAAACTCACACCTGGCTCAACATACAAGTGTCCCCAGAGCCAGGGCGTGACAATGTCTGGTAACTGATAGTGGGGACACACAATTCAGTCCCATTCAAAATCCTATTTTCCCTAACCCCTAACACCTAACCCTAATCCATACCCTAACCCCTAGCCCTAAACCTAACCCGTACCCTAACCTTAACCCAAAAACCTAACCTTAACTCTAACCCTAAACCTAACCCTAGCTCCTAACCCTAACCCTAAACCTAATTCTAAACCTAACACTAATTCTAATCTTAACCCTAAACCCCCTAGAAATAGCATTTGACCTTGTGGGGACCAACAAAATGTCCCCAGTTGGTCACATTCAGGTTTGTTTGCTATTCTTGTGGGGACTTCAGGTCAAGTATAGTTAAACACGTCCACGTTACACTTGTACACAAATGCACACATCCACTCCAATTTAAACATTTACATTACATTTACATTTACGTCATTTAGCAGACGCTCTTATCCAGAGCGACTTACAAATTGGTGCGTTCACCTTATGATAGCCAGTGGGATAACCACTTTACAATGATTTTTTTTTTCTTCTAGAAGGATTACTTTTATACTATCCCAGGTACTCCTTAAAGAGGTAGGGTTTCAATTTTAAACAATCGACTCTGAAGAGGTTGGTTGCTTTTGAGCGCGTGTGTGTCCTTCCGTGTGTGTGAGCGTGTGTGTGCATGCGTGTTTGTGTGTGTGTGTATTGCTGTTCAGCATAAGGAATCCCTGTGGAGATTATACAATGAAGCTCTTCAAAATCAAATCATTCTATTGGATTAAATACAAGGAAAATAGAACACACTGTGGGAGGGAGGGAGAGGGGAGGGAGGGAGAGGGGAGGGAGGGAGGGAGAGAGAGGGGAGGGAGGGAGAGGGGAGGTAGAGGGGAGGAAGAGGGGAGGTTGAGAGAGGGGAGGAAGAGGGGAGGGAGAGGGGAGGGAGGGAGAGGAGAGGGAGGGAGAGGGAGGAAGAGGGGAGGTGGAGAGAGGAGAGAGAGAGGGGAGGGAGGGAGAGGGGAGGGCGAGAGAGGGGAGGGAGAGAGAGGGGAGGGAGGGAGAGGGGAGGAAGAGGGGAGGTTGAGAGAGGGGAGAGAGAGGGGAGGAAGAGGGGAGGGGGAGAGAGGGGAGGGAGGGAGAGGGGGAGGAGAGAAGGAGGGAGGGAGGGATGGAGAGAGGGAGGAGAGAAGGAGGGAGGGAGGGCAGGAAGGAGGAAGAGGCGGGAGGGAGGGAAAGAAAGAAAGAAAGAAAGAGAGAGAGAGGTGATGCATAAAATAATGAGGCCTGAGTACTGAAGGCTTTCATTGGTTCCCTGAGCTAGCTAATGCCTATAAGGCTATAGTTCAGCGGGCTAACACAGTCTAGTATCAGACAGGAGACCCGCGTTCAAACCCACTACTGGGCATCATGGTCTGACCCTAAAACAGGGTAACACATGGTCATCCCAAATTACAACTAGGGGAAGATTAAATAAACAGGATTGGTACGGTTTGAGAGAGTGAGCGAGCGAGAGAGAGAGAGAGGGGGGAGATGGGGGGGGGAGACAGGGGGAGAGACAGAGGGGGAGAGAGAGGGGAGAGAGATGGGGGGAGGGAGAGAGAGAGGGGGAGAGAGATGGGGGAGGGAGAGAGAGAGAGATGGAGGTAGAGGGAGGATTGACAGAGATGGCAGGTAGTCCTATCTCAGATTAGACGGTAATCTCTCTCTGAATGGATTTTCTCAGATTACAGCTTGTTCTTTCTCCTATTAAATGGACCCTGGGCAGGACATCAGGGTGTGTGTGTGTAATCCCTCCATCACAACATATCTGTGTGTGTTAATCCTTTCAGACAAATCCCTGTAGGGTACTAGAGAGCAGTGAGATATGGCACAGGGTATGTGATGTTAGCAGAGTGTGTATTATTAGAGTTGTCACATACATATCAGCTGGACACTCACATAACACACAGGAGAGAGATCAACAGAGAGTACACAGTGGCAGAATACCTGACCACTGTGACTGACCCAAACTTAAGGAAAGCTTTGACTATGTACAGACTCAGTGAGCATAGCCTTGCTATTGAGAGAGGCCGCCGTAGGCAGACCTGGCTCTCAAGAGAAGACAGGTTATGAGCACACTGCCCACAAAATGAGGTGGAAACTGAGCTGCACTTCCTAACCTCCTGCCAAATGTATGACCATATTAGAGACAAATATTTCCCTCAGATTACACAGATCCACAAAAAAATTGAAAAAAATTCCAATGTTGATAAACTCCCTTATCTACTGGGTGAAATACCACAGTGTGCCATCACAGCTGCAAGATTTGTGACCTGTTGCCACAAGAAAAGAGCAACCAGTGAAGAACAAACACCATTGCAAATAAGGGAGCACTGAGAGGAGAACACTGAGTTAGAGAAGAGAACACTGAGTTAGAGAAGAGAACACTGATAGAGAAGAGAACACTGAGTTTGAGAAGAGAACACTGAGTTAGAGAAGAGAACACTGAGTTTGAGAAGAGAACACTGAGTTAGAGAAGAGAACACTGAGTTTGAGAAGAGAACACTGATAGAGAAGAGAACACTGAGTTTGAGAAGAGAACACTGAGTTAGAGAAGAGAACACTGAGTTTGAGAAGAGAACACTGAGTTAGAGAAGAGAACACTGAGTTTGAGAAGAGAACACTGATAGAGAAGAGAACACTGAGTTTGAGAAGAGAACACTGATAGAGAAGAGAACACTGAATTTGAGAAGAGAACAGTGAGTTAGAGAAGAGAACACTGAGTTTGAGAAGAGAACACTGATAGAGAAGAGAACACTGAGTTTGAGAAGAGAACACTGAGTTAGAGAAGAGAACACTGAGTTAGAGAAGAGAACACTGAGTTAGAGAAGAGAACACTGATAGAGAAGAGAACACTGATAGAGAAGAGAACACTGAATTTGAGAAGAGAACAGTGAGTTAGAGAAGAGAACACTGAGTTTGAGAAGAGAACACTGATAGAGAAGAGAACACTGAGTTTGAGAAGAGAACACTGAGTTAGAGAAGAGAACACTGAGTTAGAGAAGAGAACACTGAGTTAGAGAAGAGAACACTGATAGAGAAGAGAACACTGATAGAGAAGAGAACACTGAATTTGAGAAGAGAACAGTGAGTTAGAGAAGAGAACACTGAGTTTGAGAAGAGAACACTGAGTTAGAGAAGAGAACACTGAGTTAGAGAAGAGAACACTGAGATGGAGAAGAGAACACTGAGAGGAGAACACTGAGTCAGAGAAGAGAACACTGAGATAGAGAAGAGAACACTGAGTTAGAGAGGAGAACACAGAGGAGAACACTGAGTTAGAGAAGAGAACACTGAGTTAGAGAAGAGAACACTGAGATAGAGAAGAGAATACTGAGTTAGAGAAGAGAAGACTGAGTTAGAGAAGAGAGCACTGAGTTAGAGAAGAGAACACTGAGTTAAAGAGGTAAAACATTAAAAAGCAACTTTCTCTGAGGAAGAGAGAGAGGAGGGAGGGGGAGACTTAACATATCTTTGTGATCCAACTGTATGGCCTTCAGTTGGAGAGAGAGAGAACGAGAGAGGAGGGGGAGAGAGCAACGGAACGAGGCATTGATGGATAGTGAGATAAAAGAGAGAAAGGGCTGGTTGTCTTACCCTGAGAGACACGGTTCTTCTTGCTCACTGACAGTCAGATGCAGAGAAGGAGGTGGAGAGAGGGAGGGAATTTTTATTTCAGCTGGCTTATATACTGTATATTGGAAGACTTCAACAAATTGGCATGAAACACACAGACATATGAATGTGTTTTACAACGCTATGAAAGTTAAAAAACAACATCATTGTATAAAGTATATTCCTCACGCCACAAAGAACTGTATTATGCAAACGTAAATGACAGGGGGAGGTGGAGAGAGAGAGAGAGAGAGAGAGAGAGAGTTCACTGTAAATGTTTTATTATTTATTTCACTTTTGTTTATTATCTATTTCACTTGCTTTGACAATGTAAACGTGTTTCCCATGCCAAAAGAGAGAGAGAGAGAGAGAGAGAGACAGAGAGAGAGAGACAGACAGAGAGAGCGAGAGAGAGAGAGAGACAGAGAGAGAGAGAGACTGAGAGAGAGAGACAGACAGAGAGAGCGAGAGAGAGAGAGAGAGAGAGAGAGAGAGAGAGAGAGAGAGAGAGGGGTAAAGATATTTAGTGCTATCAGCAGGTCCAGAGTGGTTGTTTGTAGTTCTTACATCACGTCAGAGAGAACACAAACTCTCTCTCTCTCTCTCTCTCTCTCTCTCAAATACACCTCCCTCCCTCCATCCCTGTCCTGTTTACTGTTGTTCTTGCAGGTTCAATAAGTTCCTATTTTGCATGAAAAGTTAAAGGATTTCCTTCAAAGACAAAGTCTTCATACTGCTATTGAGAACACATCACAAAGTGCTACACTCACTGACTATAATGACTATCCTGACTATACTAATATACTAACTAACTCTACTCACTATACTGACTATACTAATATACTAACTAACTCTACTCACTATACTGACTATACTAATATACTAACTAACTCTACTCACTATACTAATATACTAACTAGCTCTACTCAATAAACTGACTATACTAATATACTAACTAACTCTACTCACTATACTAATATACTAACTAACTCTACTGACTATACTAATATACTAACTAACTCTACTCACTATACTGACTATACTAATATACTAACTAACTCTACTCACTCTACTGACTATACTAATATACTAACTAACTCTACTCACTATACTAATATACTAATATACTAACTAACTCTACTCACTATACTAATATACTAACTGACTCTACTGACTATACTAATATACTAACTAACTCTACTCACTATACTGTCTATACCAATATACTAACTAACTCTACTCACTATACTGACTATACTAATATACTAACTAACTAACTAACTCTACTCAATATACTGTCTATACTAATATATTAACTAACTCTACTCACTATACTAATATACTAACTAACTCTACTCACTATACTGACTATACTAATATACTAACTAACTCTACTCACTATACTGACTATACTAATATACTAACTAACTCTACTCACTATACTAATATAGTAACTAACTCTACTCACTATACTCACTATACTAATATACTAACTAACTCTACTCAATATACTAATATACTAATATACTAACTAACTCTACTCACTATACTGACTATACTGACTATACTAACTAACTCTACTCAATATACTAATATACTAACAGACTATACTCACTATACTAATATACTAACTAACTCTACTCAATATACTAATATACTAACAGACTATACTCAATATACTAATATACTAACTAACTCTACTCAATATACTGACTATACTAATATACTAACTAACTCTACTCACTATACTAATATACTAACTAACTCTACTGACTATACTAATATACTAACTAACTCTACTCACTATACTGACTATACTAATATACTAACTAACTCTACTCACTCTACTGACTATACTAATATACTAACTAACTCTACTCACTATACTAATATACTAATATACTAACTAACTCTACTCACTATACTAATATACTAACTGACTCTACTGACTATACTACTATACTAACTAACTAACTCTACTCAATATACTGTCTATACTAATATACTAACTAACTCTACTGACTATACTAATATACTAACTAACTCTACTCACTATACTGTCTATACTAATATACTAACTAACTCTACTCACTATACTGACTATACTAATATACTAACTAACTAACTCTACTCAATATACTGTCTATACTAATATATTAACTAACTCTACTCACTATACTAATATACTAACTAACTCTACTCACTATACTGACTATACTAATATACTAACTAACTCTACTCACTATACTGACTATACTAATATACTAACTAACTAACTCTACTCAATATACTGTCTATACTAATATATTAACTAACTCTACTCACTATACTAATATACTAACTAACTCTACTCACTATACTGACTATACTAATATACTAACTAACTCTACTCACTATACTGACTATACTAATATACTAACTAACTCTACTCACTATACTAATATACTAACTAACTCTACCCACTATACTAATATACTAACTAACTCTACTCAATATACTAATATACTAATATACTAACTAACTCTACTCACTATACTGACTATACTAACTAACTCTACTCAATATACTAATATACTAACATACTATACTCACTATACTAATATACTAACTAACTCTACTCAATATACTAATATACTAACAGACTGTACTCAATATACTAATATACTAACTAACTCTACTCACTATACTAATATACTAACTAACTCTACTCACTATACTGACTATACTGACTATACTAACTAACTCTACTCAATATACTAATATACTAACAGACTATACTCACTATACTAATATACTAACTAACTCTACTCAATATACTGACAATACTAATATACTAACTAACTCTACTCACTCTACTGACTATACTAATATACTAACTAACTCTACTCACTATACTAATATACTAATATACTAACTAACTCTACTCACTATACTAATATACTAACTGACTCTACTGACTATACTACTATACTAACTAACTAACTCTACTCAATATACTGTCTATACTAATATACTAACTAACTCTACTGACTATACTAATATACTAACTAACTCTACTCACTATACTGTCTATACTAATATACTAACTAACTCTACTCACTATACTGACTATACTAATATACTAACTAACTAACTCTACTCAATATACTGTC
>NW_028166922.1:0-35000 GCF_964263955.1 Coregonus lavaretus
CATCAGGCTGACCCCCCTGAGTCTACTACTGGGTAGTTTGGTTCATCAGGCTGACCCCTAGTCTACTACTGGGTAAGTTTGGTTCATCAGGCTGACCCCTGACCCCTAGTCTACTTACTGGGTAGTTTGGTTCATCAGGCTGACCCCTGACCCCTAGTCTATTACTGGGTAGTTTGGTTCATCAGGCTGACCCCTGACCCTAGTCTACTACTGGGTAGTTTAGTTCATCACCCTGACCCCTGACCCCTAGTCTACTACTGGGTAGTTTGGTTCATCCGGCTGACCCCTGACCCTAGTCTATTACTGGGTAGTTTGGTTCATCAGGCTGACCCTGACCCCTAGTCTACTACTGGGTAGTTTGGTTCATCCGGCTGACCCCTGACCCCTAGTCTATTACTGGGTAGTTTGGTTCATCAGGCTGACCCCTGACCCCTAGTCTATTACTGGGTAGTTTGGTTCATCAGGCTGACCCCTGACCCCTAGTCTATTACTGGGTAGTTTGGTTCATCAGGCTGACCCCTGACCCCTAGTCTACTACTGGGTAGTTTAGTTCATCAGGCTGACCCTTGACCCCTAGTCTACTACTGGGTAGTTTGGTTCATCAGGCTGACCCCTGACCCCTAGTCTACTACTGGGTAGTTTGGTTCATCCGGCTGACCCTTGACCCCTAGTCTACTACTGGGTAGTTTAGTTCATCAGGCTGACCCCTTGACCCCTAGTCTACTACTGGGTAGTTTGGTTCATCAGGCTGACCCCTGACCCCTAGTCTACTACTGGGTAGTTTGGTTCATCAGGCTGACCCCTGACCCCTAGTCTACTACTGGGTAGTTTGGTTCATCAGGCGACTGACCCCTAGTCTACTACTGGGTAGTTTGGTTCATCAGGCTGACCCCTGACCCCTAGTCTACTACTGGGTAGTTTGGTTCATCCGGCTGACCCCTGACCCCTAGTCTATTACTGGGTAGTTTGGTTCATCAGGCTGACCCCTGACCCCTAGTCTATTACTGGGTAGTTTGGTTCATCAGGCTGACCCCTGACCCCTAGTCTACTACTGGGTAGTTTAGTTCATCACCCTGACCCCTGACCCCTAGTCTACTACTGGGTAGTTTGGTTCATCCGGCTGACCCCTGACCCCTAGTCTATTACTGGGTAGTTTGGTTCATCAGGCTGACCCCTGACCCCTAGTCTATTACTGGGTAGTTTGGTTCATCAGGCTGACCCCTGACCCCTAGTCTATTACTGGGTAGTTTGGTTCATCAGGCTGACCCCTGACCCCTAGTCTATTACTGGGTAGTTTGGTTCATCAGGCTGACCCCTGAACCTAGTCTACTACTGGGTAGTTTGGTTCATCCGGCTGACCCCTGACCCCTAGTCTATTACTGGGTAGTTTGGTTCATCAGGCTGACCCCTGACCCCTAGTCTATTACTGGGTAGTTTGGTTCATCAGGCTGACCCCTAGTCTACTACTGGGTAGTTTGGTTCATCCGGCTGACCCCTGACCCCTA
The DNA here is from genome assembly GCF_964263955.1 of Coregonus lavaretus. Taxonomy (NCBI): domain Eukaryota; kingdom Metazoa; phylum Chordata; class Actinopteri; order Salmoniformes; family Salmonidae; genus Coregonus; species Coregonus lavaretus. The sequence goes on from NW_028166922.1 coordinate 1,506, forward strand.
GTCTATTACTGGGTAGTTTGGTTCATCAGGCTGACCCCTGACCCCTAGTCTACTACTGGGTAGTTTGGTTCATCCGGCTGACCCCTGACCCCTAGTCTATTACTGGGTAGTTTGGTTCATCAGGCTGACCCCTGACCCCTAGTCTACTACTGGGTAGTTTGGTTCATCCGGCTGACCCCTGACCCCTAGTCTACTACTGGGTAGTTTGGTTCATCAGGCTGACCCCTGACCCCTAGTCTACTACTGGGTAGTTTGGTTCATCAGGCTGACCCCTGACCCCTAGTCTACTACTGGGTAGTTTGGTTCATCCGGCTGACCCCTGACCCCTAGTCTATTACTGGGTAGTTTGGTTCATCAGGCTGACCCCTGACCCCTAGTCTACTACTGGGTAGTTTGGTTCATCAGGCTGACCCCTGACCCCTAGTCTACTACTGGGTAGTTTGGTTCATCAGGCTGACCCCTGACCCCTAGTCTACTACTGGGTAGTTTGGTTCATCAGGCTGACCCCTGACCCCTAGTCTACTACTGGGTAGTTTGGTTCATCCGGCTGACCCCTGACCCCTAGTCTATTACTGGGTAGTTTGGTTCATCAGGCTGACCCCTGACCCCTAGTCTACTACTGGGTAGTTTGGTTCATCAGGCTGACCCCTGACCCCTAGTCTACTACTGGGTAGTTTGGTTCATCAGGCTGACCCCTGACCCCTAGTCTACTACAGGGTAGTTTGGTTCATCAGGCTGACCCCTGACCCCTAGTCTACTACTGGGTAGTTTGGTTCATCAGGCTGACCCCTGACCCCTAGTCTACTACTGGGTAGTTTGGTTCATCAGGCTGACCCTTAGTCTACTACTGGGTAGTTTGGTTCATCCGGCTGACCCCTGACCCCTAGTCTATTACTGGGTAGTTTGGTTCATCAGGCTGACCCCTGACCCCTAGTCTATTACTGGGTAGTTTGGTTCATCAGGCTGACCCCTGACCCCTAGTCTACTACTGGGTAGTTTAGTTCATCACCCTGACCCCTGACCCCTAGTCTACTACTGGGTAGTTTGGTTCATCCGGCTGACCCCTGACCCTAGTCTATTACTGGGTAGTTTGGTTCATCAGGCTGACCCCTGACCCCTAGTCTACTACTGGGTAGTTTGGTTCATCCGGCTGACCCCTGACCCCTAGTCTATTACTGGGTAGTTTGGTTCATCAGGCTGACCCCTGACCCCTAGTCTATTACTGGGTAGTTTGGTTCATCAGGCTGACCCCTGACCCCTAGTCTATTACTGGGTAGTTTGGTTCATCAGGCTGACCCCTGACCCCTAGTCTACTACTGGGTAGTTTAGTTCATCAGGCTGACCCTTGACCCCTAGTCTACTACTGGGTAGTTTGGTTCATCAGGCTGACCCCTGACCCCTAGTCTACTACTGGGTAGTTTGGTTCATCCGGCTGACCCTTGACCCCTAGTCTACTACTGGGTAGTTTAGTTCATCAGGCTGACCCTTGACCCCTAGTCTACTACTGGGTAGTTTGGTTCATCCGGCTGACCCCTGACCCCTAGTCTACTACTGGGTAGTTTGGTTCATCAGGCTGACCCCTGACCCCTAGTCTACTACTGGGTAGTTTGGTTCATCCGGCTGACCCCTAGTCTACTACTGGGTAGTTTGGTTCATCCGGCTGACCCCTGACCCCTAGTCTACTACTGGGTAGTTTGGTTCATCAGGCTGACCCCTGACCCCTAGTCTACTACTGGGTAGTTTGGTTCATCCAGCTGACCCCTGACCCCTAGTCTACTACTGGGTAGTTTGGTTCATCAGGCTGACCCCTGACCCCTAGTCTACTACTGGGTAGTTTGGTTCATCCGGCTGACCCCTGACCCCTAGTCTACTACTGGGTAGTTTGGTTCATCCGGCTGACCCCTGACCCCTAGTCTACTACTGGGTAGTTTGGTTCATCAGGCTGACCCCAGACCCCTAGTCTACTACTGGGTAGTTTGGTTCATCAGGCTGACCCCTGACCCCTAGTCTACTATTGGGTAGTTTGGTTCATCAGGCTGACCCCTGACCCCTAGTCTACTATTGGGTAGTTTGGTTCATCAGGCTGACCCCTGACCCCTAGTCTACTACTGGGTAGTTTGGTTCATCCGGCTGACCCCTGACCCCTAGTCTACTACTGGGTAGTTTGGTTCATCAGGCTGACCCCTGACCCCTAGTCTACTACTGGGTAGTTTGGTTCATCAGGCTGACCCCTGACCCCTAGTCTACTACTGGGTAGTTTGGTTCATCAGGCTGACCCCTAGTCTACTACTGGGTAGTTTGGTTCATCAGGCTGACCCTTGACCCCTAGTCTACTATTGGGTAGTTTGGTTCATCAGGCTGACCCCTGACCCCTAGTCTACTATTGGGTAGTTTGGTTCATCAGGCTGACCCCTGACCCCTAGTCTACTACAGGGTAGTTTGGTTCATCAGGCTGACCCCTGACCCCTAGTCTACTACTGGGTAGTTTGGTTCATCAGGCTGACCCCTGACCCCTAGTCTACTACAGGGTAGTTTGGTTCATCAGGCTGACCCCTAGTCTACTACTGGGTAGTTTGGTTCATCAGGCTGACCCCTGACCCTAGTCTACTACTGGGTAGTTTGGTTCATCAGGCTGACCCCTGACCCCTAGTCTACTACTGGGTAGTTTGGTTCATCCGGCTGACCCCTGACCCCTAGTCTACTACTGGGTAGTTTGGTTCATCAGGCTGACCCCTGACCCCTAGTCTACTACTGGGTAGTTTGGTTCATCCGGCTGACCCCTGACCCCTAGTCTACTACTGGGTAGTTTGGTTCATCCGGCTGACCCCTGACCCCTAGTCTACTATTGGGTAGTTTGGTTCATCCGGCTGACCCCTGACCCCTAGTCTACTACTGGGTAGTTTGGTTCATCAGGCTGACCCCTAGTCTACTACTGGGTAGTTTGGTTCATCCGGCTGACCCCTGACCCCTAGTCTATTACTGGGTAGTTTGGTTCATCAGGCTGACCCCTGACCCCTAGTCTATTACTGGGTAGTTTGGTTCATCAGGCTGACCCCTGACCCCTAGTCTACTACTGGGTAGTTTGGTTCATCCGGCTGACCCCTGACCCCTAGTCTATTACTGGGTAGTTTGGTTCATCAGGCTGACCCCTGACCCCTAGTCTATTACTGGGTAGTTTGGTTCATCAGGCTGACCCCTGACCCCTAGTCTACTACTGGGTAGTTTGGTTCATCCGGCTGACCCCTGACCCCTAGTCTACTACTGGGTAGTTTGGTTCATCAGGCTGACCCCTGACCCCTAGTCTACTGCTGGGTAGTTTGGTTCATCAGGCTGACCCCTGACCCCTAGTCTACTACTGGGTAGTTTGGTTCATCCGGCTGACCCCTGACCCCTAGTCTATTACTGGGTAGTTTGGTTCATCAGGCTGACCCCTGACCCCTAGTCTACTACTGGGTAGTTTGGTTCATCAGGCTGACCCCTGACCCCTAGTCTACTACTGGGTAGTTTGGTTCATCAGGCTGACCCCTGACCCCTAGTCTACTACTGGGTAGTTTGGTTCATCCGGCTGACCCCTGACCCCTAGTCTATTACTGGGTAGTTTGGTTCATCAGGCTGACCCCTGACCCCTAGTCTATTACTGGGTAGTTTGGTTCATCAGGCTGACCCCTGACCCCTAGTCTACTACTGGGTAGTTTAGTTCATCACCCTGACCCCTGACCCCTAGTCTACTACTGGGTAGTTTGGTTCATCCGGCTGACCCCTGACCCCTAGTCTATTACTGGGTAGTTTGGTTCATCAGGCTGACCCCTGACCCCTAGTCTATTACTGGGTAGTTTGGTTCATCAGGCTGACCCCTGACCCCTAGTCTATTACTGGGTAGTTTGGTTCATCAGGCTGACCCCTGACCCCTAGTCTATTACTGGGTAGTTTGGTTCATCAGGCTGACCCCTGACCCCTAGTCTACTACTGAGTAGTTTGGTTCATCCGGCTGACCCCTGACCCCTAGTCTATTACTGGGTAGTTTGGTTCATCAGGCTGACCCCTGACCCCTAGTCTATTACTGGGTAGTTTGGTTCATCAGGCTGACCCCTAGTCTACTACTGGGTAGTTTGGTTCATCCGGCTGACCCCTGACCCCTAGTCTATTACTGGGTAGTTTGGTTCATCAGGCTGACCCCTGACCCCTAGTCTACTACTGGGTAGTTTGGTTCATCCGGCTGACCCCTGACCCCTAGTCTATTACTGGGTAGTTTGGTTCATCAGGCTGACCCCTGACCCCTAGTCTACTACTGGGTAGTTTGGTTCATCCGGCTGACCCCTGACCCCTAGTCTACTACTGGGTAGTTTGGTTCATCAGGCTGACCCCTGACCCCTAGTCTACTACTGGGTAGTTTGGTTCATCAGGCTGACCCCTGACCCCTAGTCTACTACTGGGTAGTTTGGTTCATCCGGCTGACCCCTGACCCCTAGTCTATTACTGGGTAGTTTGGTTCATCAGGCTGACCCCTGACCCCTAGTCTACTACTGGGTAGTTTGGTTCATCAGGCTGACCCCTGACCCCTAGTCTACTACTGGGTAGTTTGGTTCATCAGGCTGACCCCTGACCCCTAGTCTACTACTGGGTAGTTTGGTTCATCAGGCTGACCCCTGACCCCTAGTCTACTACTGGGTAGTTTGGTTCATCCGGCTGACCCCTGACCCCTAGTCTATTACTGGGTAGTTTGGTTCATCAGGCTGACCCCTGACCCCTAGTCTACTACTGGGTAGTTTGGTTCATCAGGCTGACCCCTGACCCCTAGTCTACTACTGGGTAGTTTGGTTCATCAGGCTGACCCCTGACCCCTAGTCTACTACAGGGTAGTTTGGTTCATCAGGCTGACCCCTGACCCCTAGTCTACTACTGGGTAGTTTGGTTCATCAGGCTGACCCCTGACCCCTAGTCTACTACTGGGTAGTTTGGTTCATCAGGCTGACCCCTAGTCTACTACTGGGTAGTTTGGTTCATCCGGCTGACCCCTGACCCCTAGTCTATTACTGGGTAGTTTGGTTCATCAGGCTGACCCCTGACCCCTAGTCTATTACTGGGTAGTTTGGTTCATCAGGCTGACCCCTGACCCCTAGTCTACTACTGGGTAGTTTAGTTCATCACCCTGACCCCTGACCCCTAGTCTACTACTGGGTAGTTTGGTTCATCCGGCTGACCCCTGACCCTAGTCTATTACTGGGTAGTTTGGTTCATCAGGCTGACCCCTGACCCCTAGTCTACTACTGGGTAGTTTGGTTCATCCGGCTGACCCCTGACCCCTAGTCTATTACTGGGTAGTTTGGTTCATCAGGCTGACCCCTGACCCCTAGTCTACTACTGGGTAGTTTGGTTCATCCGGCTGACCCCTGACCCCTAGTCTATTACTGGGTAGTTTGGTTCATCAGGCTGACCCCTGACCCCTAGTCTATTACTGGGTAGTTTGGTTCATCAGGCTGACCCCTGACCCCTAGTCTATTACTGGGTAGTTTGGTTCATCAGGCTGACCCCTGACCCCTAGTCTACTACTGGGTAGTTTAGTTCATCAGGCTGACCCTTGACCCCTAGTCTACTACTGGGTAGTTTGGTTCATCAGGCTGACCCCTGACCCCTAGTCTACTACTGGGTAGTTTGGTTCATCCGGCTGACCCTTGACCCCTAGTCTACTACTGGGTAGTTTAGTTCATCAGGCTGACCCTTGACCCCTAGTCTACTACTGGGTAGTTTGGTTCATCCGGCTGACCCCTGACCCCTAGTCTACTACTGGGTAGTTTGGTTCATCAGGCTGACCCCTGACCCCTAGTCTACTACTGGGTAGTTTGGTTCATCAGGCTGACCCCTAGTCTACTACTGGGTAGTTTGGTTCATCAGGCTGACCCCTGACCCCTAGTCTACTACTGGGTAGTTTGGTTCATCCGGCTGACCCCTGACCCCTAGTCTATTACTGGGTAGTTTGGTTCATCAGGCTGACCCCTGACCCCTAGTCTATTACTGGGTAGTTTGGTTCATCAGGCTGACCCCTGACCCCTAGTCTACTACTGGGTAGTTTAGTTCATCACCCTGACCCCTGACCCCTAGTCTACTACTGGGTAGTTTGGTTCATCCGGCTGACCCCTGACCCCTAGTCTATTACTGGGTAGTTTGGTTCATCAGGCTGACCCCTGACCCCTAGTCTATTACTGGGTAGTTTGGTTCATCAGGCTGACCCCTGACCCCTAGTCTATTACTGGGTAGTTTGGTTCATCAGGCTGACCCCTGACCCCTAGTCTATTACTGGGTAGTTTGGTTCATCAGGCTGACCCCTGACCCCTAGTCTACTACTGGGTAGTTTGGTTCATCCGGCTGACCCCTGACCCCTAGTCTATTACTGGGTAGTTTGGTTCATCAGGCTGACCCCTGACCCCTAGTCTATTACTGGGTAGTTTGGTTCATCAGGCTGACCCCTAGTCTACTACTGGGTAGTTTGGTTCATCCGGCTGACCCCTGACCCCTAGTCTATTACTGGGTAGTTTGGTTCATCAGGCTGACCCCTGACCCCTAGTCTACTACTGGGTAGTTTGGTTCATCCGGCTGACCCCTGACCCCTAGTCTATTACTGGGTAGTTTGGTTCATCAGGCTGACCCCTGACCCCTAGTCTACTACTGGGTAGTTTGGTTCATCCGGCTGACCCCTGACCCCTAGTCTACTACTGGGTAGTTTGGTTCATCAGGCTGACCCCTGACCCCTAGTCTACTACTGGGTAGTTTGGTTCATCAGGCTGACCCCTGACCCCTAGTCTACTACTGGGTAGTTTGGTTCATCCGGCTGACCCCTGACCCCTAGTCTATTACTGGGTAGTTTGGTTCATCAGGCTGACCCCTGACCCCTAGTCTACTACTGGGTAGTTTGGTTCATCAGGCTGACCCCTGACCCCTAGTCTACTACTGGGTAGTTTGGTTCATCAGGCTGACCCCTGACCCCTAGTCTACTACTGGGTAGTTTGGTTCATCAGGCTGACCCCTGACCCCTAGTCTACTACTGGGTAGTTTGGTTCATCCGGCTGACCCCTGACCCCTAGTCTATTACTGGGTAGTTTGGTTCATCAGGCTGACCCCTGACCCCTAGTCTACTACTGGGTAGTTTGGTTCATCAGGCTGACCCCTGACCCCTAGTCTACTACTGGGTAGTTTGGTTCATCAGGCTGACCCCTGACCCCTAGTCTACTACAGGGTAGTTTGGTTCATCAGGCTGACCCCTGACCCCTAGTCTACTACTGGGTAGTTTGGTTCATCAGGCTGACCCCTGACCCCTAGTCTACTACTGGGTAGTTTGGTTCATCAGGCTGACCCCTAGTCTACTACTGGGTAGTTTGGTTCATCCGGCTGACCCCTGACCCCTAGTCTATTACTGGGTAGTTTGGTTCATCAGGCTGACCCCTGACCCCTAGTCTATTACTGGGTAGTTTGGTTCATCAGGCTGACCCCTGACCCCTAGTCTACTACTGGGTAGTTTAGTTCATCACCCTGACCCCTGACCCCTAGTCTACTACTGGGTAGTTTGGTTCATCCGGCTGACCCCTGACCCTAGTCTATTACTGGGTAGTTTGGTTCATCAGGCTGACCCCTGACCCCTAGTCTACTACTGGGTAGTTTGGTTCATCCGGCTGACCCCTGACCCCTAGTCTATTACTGGGTAGTTTGGTTCATCAGGCTGACCCCTGACCCCTAGTCTATTACTGGGTAGTTTGGTTCATCAGGCTGACCCCTGACCCCTAGTCTATTACTGGGTAGTTTGGTTCATCAGGCTGACCCCTGACCCCTAGTCTACTACTGGGTAGTTTAGTTCATCAGGCTGACCCTTGACCCCTAGTCTACTACTGGGTAGTTTGGTTCATCAGGCTGACCCCTGACCCCTAGTCTACTACTGGGTAGTTTGGTTCATCCGGCTGACCCTTGACCCCTAGTCTACTACTGGGTAGTTTAGTTCATCAGGCTGACCCTTGACCCCTAGTCTACTACTGGGTAGTTTGGTTCATCCGGCTGACCCCTGACCCCTAGTCTACTACTGGGTAGTTTGGTTCATCAGGCTGACCCCTGACCCCTAGTCTACTACTGGGTAGTTTGGTTCATCAGGCTGACCCCTAGTCTACTACTGGGTAGTTTGGTTCATCCGGCTGACCCCTGACCCCTAGTCTACTACTGGGTAGTTTGGTTCATCAGGCTGACCCCTGACCCCTAGTCTACTACTGGGTAGTTTGGTTCATCCAGCTGACCCCTGACCCCTAGTCTACTACTGGGTAGTTTGGTTCATCAGGCTGACCCCTGACCCCTAGTCTACTACTGGGTAGTTTGGTTCATCCGGCTGACCCCTGACCCCTAGTCTACTACTGGGTAGTTTGGTTCATCCGGCTGACCCCTGACCCCTAGTCTACTACTGGGTAGTTTGGTTCATCAGGCTGACCCCTGACCTCTAGTCTACTACTGGGTAGTTTGGCTCATCAGGCTGACCCCAGACCCCTAGTCTACTACTGGGTAGTTTGGTTCATCAGGCTGACCCCTGACCCCTAGTCTACTATTGGGTAGTTTGGTTCATCAGGCTGACCCCTGACCCCTAGTCTACTATTGGGTAGTTTGGTTCATCAGGCTGACCCCTGACCCCTAGTCTACTACTGGGTAGTTTGGTTCATCCGGCTGACCCCTGACCCCTAGTCTACTACTGGGTAGTTTGGTTCATCAGGCTGACCCCTGACCCCTAGTCTACTACTGGGTAGTTTGGTTCATCAGGCTGACCCCTGACCCCTAGTCTACTACTGGGTAGTTTGGTTCATCAGGCTGACCCCTAGTCTACTACTGGGTAGTTTGGTTCATCAGGCTGACCCTTGACCCCTAGTCTACTATTGGGTAGTTTGGTTCATCAGGCTGACCCCTGACCCCTAGTCTACTACTGGGTAGTTTGGTTCATCAGGCTGACCCCTGACCCCTAGTCTACTATTGGGTAGTTTGGTTCATCAGGCTGACCCCTGACCCCTAGTCTACTACAGGGTAGTTTGGTTCATCAGGCTGACCCCTGACCCCTAGTCTACTACTGGGTAGTTTGGTTCATCAGGCTGACCCCTGACCCCTAGTCTACTACAGGGTAGTTTAGTTCCTCAGGTTCACCCCTAGTCTACGCTTGAAGTTCTTGAGGGGTGATGATGTTTTGGTAATGTTAAGGTAGGAATTCCAGAGAATGTAACCTCTGTATCTGATGGAGAATTGACTATGTGAGGTGCGGCAGTTGGGAGGAGGAAGGTTATCATAGTGTCTTGTGTTGTACACAGATTGGGATGATGTGTACTTGGATTTCGTTTGGGTGATGTGTACTTTCCGTAGGTAGGAAGCACATGTACTGGACCAGACAATATTGCAGTTAATGAGATATGGGTAAATTAAGGTGTAATATGATGTTAGGAAGCAAGCCTGATGAACCAAACCACCAATCTTTCTGATGATACCAATGAACTTCATCACTTACTGCAGACAAAGTGAATACTATCTTTCCAGGATAACTTTTCATCAACTAAAATAAATCTAGTGGATGAAACCAGGTCCATTGTATTCCCACCAATTGATATTCTGGCAGTTCTTTTAACAATATGTCTTATTCTTACGAGTGAATACAATAAAATTGGATTTTTTAACATTTAAACCTAATTTGTTTATCTGGAACCGTTTAGAAAATTTGGCCATGCCTCTGTTGGCTTCATTGATTAGTGAATCAAAATTGTTGTGTGATAAAATCAAATTGGTATCATCAGCAAAACGTATGGAAGTAAAGTAGATTATAGATTAGGAATAACAAAGAACCAAGGATACTTGTGGGACGCCACAGGATATATTGGCCAAGGTAGATGCACAACCATTTGCATATACAAATTGTTCTCTATCATATACATAAATATATAGCCATTTATATGTGCATTCATGAAAACCGTAAGAGATTATATAGCCATATGTATATTAATGAAATCCGTAAGAGATGATATAGCCATATGTATATTAATGAAATCTGTAAGAGATGATATAGCCATATGTATATTAATGAAAACTGTAAGAGATGATATAGCCATATGTATATTAATGAAAACCGTAAGACATGATATAGCCATATGTACAGTGGGGAGAACAAGTATTTGATACACTGCCGATTTTGCAGGTTTTCCTACTTACAAAGCATGTAGAGGTCTGTAATTTTTATCATAGGTACACTTCAACTGTGAGAGACGGAATCTAAAACAAAAATCCAGAAAATCACATTGTATGATTTTTCAGTAATTAATTTGCATTTTATTGCATGACATAAGTATTTGATACATCAGAAAAGCAGAACTTAATATTTGGTACAGAAACCTTTGTTTGCAATTACAGAGATCATACATTTCCTGTAGGTCTTGACCAGGTTTGCACACACTGCAGCAGGGATTTTGGCCCACTCCTCCATACAGACCTTCTCCAGATCCTTCAGGTTTCGGGGCTGTCGCTGGGCAATACGGACTTTCAGCTCCCTCCAAAGATTTTCTATTGGGTTCAGGTCTGGAGACTGGCTAGGCCACTCCAGGACCTTGAGATGCTTCTTACGGAGCCACTCCTTAGTTGCCCTGGCTGTGTGTTTCGGGTCGTTGTCATGCTGGAAGACCCAGCCACGACTCATCTTCAATGCTCTTACTGAGGGAAGGAGGTTGTTGGCCAAGATCTCGCGACACATGGCCCCATCCATCCTCCCCTCAATACGGTGCAGTCGTCCTGTCCCCTTTGCAGAAAAGCATCCCCAAAGAATGATGTTTCCACCTCCATGCTTCACGGTTGGGATGGTGTTCTTGGGGTTGTACTCATCCTTCTTCTTCCTCCAAACACGGCGAGTGGAGTTTAGACCAAAAAGCTCTATTTTTGTCTCATCAGACCACATGACCTTCTCCCATTCCTCCTCTGGATCATCCAGATGGTCATTGGCAGACTTCAGACGGGCCTGGACATGCGCTGGCTTGAGCAGGGGGACCTTGCGTGCGCTGCAGGATTTTAATCCATGACGGCGTAGTGTGTTACTAATGGTTTTCTTTGAGACTGTGGTCCCAGCTCTCTTCAGGTCATTGACCAGGTCCTGCCGTGTAGTTCTGGGCTGATCCCTCACCTTCCTCATGATCATTGATGCCTCACGAGGTGAGATCTTGCATGGAGCCCCAGACCGAGGGTGATTGACCGTCATCTTGAACTTCTTCCATTTTCGAATAATTGCGCCAACAGTTGTTGCCTTCTCACCAAGCTGCTTGCCGATTGTCCTGTAGCCCATCCCAGCCTTGTGCAGGTCTACAATTTTATCCCTGATGTCCTTACACAGCTCTCTGGTCTTGGCCATTGTGGAGAGGTTGGAGTCTGTTTGATTGAGTGTGTGGACAGGTGTCTTTTATACAGGTAATGAGTTCAAACAGGTGCAGTTAATACAGGTAATGAGTGGAGAACAGGAGGGCTTCTTAAAGAAAAACGAACAGGTCTGTGAGAGCCGGAATTCTTACTGGTTTGTAGGTGATCAAATACTTATGTCATGCAATAAAATGCAAATTAATTTCTTAAAAATCATACAATGTGAACTTCTGGATTTTTGTTTTAGATTCTGTCTCTCACAGTTGAAGTGTACCTATGATAAAAATTACAGACCTCTACATGCTTTGTAAGTAGGAAAACCTGCAAAATCGGCAGTGTATCAAATACTTGTTCTCCCCACTGTATATTAATGAAAACTGTAACAAAGGTAATGTCCCATCAAGAAAATGAAATTGGAAGGTGTATATGTTTGTGTGTGTGTGTGTGTGTGTGTGTGTGTGTGTGTGTGTGTGTGTGTGTGTGTGTGTGTGTGTGTGTGTGTGCGTGCGCGTGCGTGCACGTGCGTGTGTGCGTGTGTGTGCGTGTGTGTGTGTGCGTGCGCGTGCGTGCACGTGCGTGTGTGCATGTGTGTGTGTGTGCGTGCGCGTGCGTGCACGTGCGTGTGTGTGTGTGTGTGCATGTGCGTGTGTGTACGTGTGTGTGTGTGAAAAGGCTTCTGACGTGTCTGACAGCTTTTGTTAAACTATACGAACAGATAGTATTATAAAGGCTTAAGAAAACAAGATTGATTGGTCAGCTTCCAAAAGTCAAACACTGCGACCAAGTCTTGAGTTATTACAGCATAAGCATACAGTGGAAAATGAACGTAGCTCTGGTGTCACAAGTCTGCCCGTAGCTAAATTAGTTCCACACAAACACCAACAACTATCACATAATATACTCTCAAAGCTGCATGTTCAAGATGGGTGTTTTAGTGGGCCTATATTCGTGTCAGTTATGATACGAGAGGGGAGAAAAGATTATGAGGCTGCTATCAGAAGCCTTGATGCTGCACTGTCTGCTGTCAGTCTTCATAAGTGAGGATAGCCCCTATAGGATTACCTCTGTTCAGAGGCCTGGTTTAAATGCTAGCTTAAGGCAGCCTTTCAGACAGGTCATTATGGGGTACCACGCCGGGAGAGGAGAGACAAGGCAGTGTCATCAACACCTAACACATCAAGATGGCGCCGACAGACATGGAAGCTGTGCTTCTAGCTCCTAAGCAACAGACATGGCAGCTCAGCTTCTAGCTCCTAAGCAACAGACATGGCAGCTCTGCTTCTAGCTCCTAAGCAACAGACATGGCAGCTCTGCTTCCAGCTCCTAAGCAACAGACATGGCAGCTCTGCTTCTAGCTCCTAAGCAACAGACATGGCAGCTCTGCTTCCAGCTCCTAAGCAACAGACATGGCAGCTCTGCTTCTAACTCCTAAGCAACAGACATGGCATCTCTGCTTCTAACTCCTAAGCAACATTTAAGTATTTTTATTTTCTTGTGTTATTTCTTACATTATTAGGCCAGAATTATTTTTTTGTGTTATTACATACAGCCGGAAATAACTTTTAGATACCAGAGTGGAGGTAACTCACCAGCATTACGACCAGGAATACGACTTTCCCGAATTGGATCCTTTGTTCGTACCCCCCCAGGGCAATTGAACTTATCACAGAGGCTGCTCCAAGACGCCGCCGGCAGAGAAGAGGTATTCAGAGTGGACTTTTAGTCTGACTCAGGAGGCGTGCACACCATCCATCACTTCCGAGTATATTACTCGCTGATGTTCAGTCTCTGGACAATAAAGGACACGAGCTCAGGGCGAGGATCTCCTTCCAGAGAGACATCAGGGACTGTAACATACTCTGTTTCACGGAATCAAGGCTCTCTCCGGATATACTGTCCCCATCCATTCAGCCAGCTGGGTTCTCAGTTCATCGCGCAAACAGGAATAAAGAACTCTCCGGAAAGAAGAAAGGCGGTGGTGTATGTTTCATGATTAACTACTCATGGTGTGATTGTGATAACGTACAGGAACTCAAGTGCTTTTGTTCACCCGACCGAGAATACCTCACAATCAAATGCAGACCTTATTACCTCCCAAGAGAATTCTCTTCGGTTATAGTCACAGCCGTGAATATTCCCCTTCAAGCCGATACCACGATGGCCCTCAAGGAACTACACTGGACTATCCTGAGGCCGCATTTATTGCAGCTGTGGATTTTAACAAAGCAAATTTGAGGAAAACGCTACTGAAGTTCTATCAACACATTGACTGTAGTACTTGCGCTGCTAAAACGCTCGACCACTGTTACTCCCCCTTCCGGAATGCTACAAGGCCCTCCCCCGCCATCCCTTCGGCAAATCAGATCACAACTTTATTTTGCTCCTCCCTTCCTATAGGCAGAATCTCAAACAGGAAGTACCCGTGCTAAGGTCTATTCAACGCTGGTCTGACCTATCGGAATCCATGCTTCAAGATTGTTTTGATCACGCGGACTGGGATATGGTCCTGGTAGCCTCTGAGAATAACATGGACGTATATACGGACACAGTGACTGAGTTCATCAGGAAGTGAATAGGGGATGTTGTTCCCACTGTGACTATTAAACCTACCCAATCCAGAAACCGTTGTCACGCCCTGACTCAGGGGACACTTATATGTTGAGTCAGGGTGTGTGTATTCCTTGTTGTGTTAGTTCTATGTTGTAGAATCTAGTATGTCTATTTCTATGTTGGCCGGTGTGGTTCCCAATCAGAGGCAGCTGTCGCTCGTTGTCTCTGATTGGGGACAATACTTTGGCAGCCTATTGACACTGTGTAGTTGTGGGATCTTGTTCCAGTTAAGGTATGTTGTGTTGTGCTGCCTTGGACTTCACGTTTCATTTTGTTGTTTTGTCGGTTGTTTATTCCTTTAAATAAACATGTATGCATATCACGCTGCGCCTTGGTCTGTCCCGTCTATAAACGTACGTGACAGAAGATCCCACCAAACGAGGACCAAGCAGCGTGCCCAGGAGGAGCGAATAGCCATGGCACAGGTGGGCAAATTGTGGTCATGGGAAGAGGTATTCGCGGGGAAAGGGCCATGGGCGAAGGTAGATGCCCAGGCAGGAGAGGAGCAACGGCAACACGGAAGCCGGCCGATGAGGAGGCCCGAGAAGGAGCCCCAATAAAAAAAATTGGGTGGTCTAAAGGGGTGGTCGGGGAGCGTGAGAGAAGAGCCCCGACCACTGCACCCGGTTGGTTTTCAGTTTGGGTCCCTACGACCTTGGGAAGAGGAATGGGAACAGTATTATACTGAGGAGTCGGAGGATGACGACGACGACGAGTTTCTGTTCCCTAACTCGTGGGGGCTCCCGGAGGAGTCCTCACGGGAAGAGGAGTGGCGACGACGGAGACCCGAGAGGCAACCTGTTAGATTAATTTGTATTTTAAGAATAATGACTAAAGGATTTCACCCCAAATACAGTATAAATGTTAGAATTATCATGTAGTGTCAACCCACTAACAGAGGGGGCGGTACTAAACATTCAAGGGTGAAGGGGAAGGCGGAAACTGTTTAGAAAAGCCACCTAAAGGTGGGTGGAGTCAAGTTCAGGAGGTATAAAACGGAGTGTATGTGTTTTTGGCGTCAGAGCTCTCCATGAATAAATATACAGATAATACTTGTGGGTGGTGGACCTTGAATTATTGATGATTAAAACCAGAGCCTTACAACCTCTGGTAATGATTCAAGCTTAGGTTGAATTAGAGATAGAAATTCACATGACACAACCCCAAGAAAATGTTGGGGGGGGGGGCACACAGTGTGGACGACGAGGCAGCAGGAGGCCGCGACAGGGCGGATCTGCAGGTTAGGAGAGGAGGCCACCATGTTACGGGGGCTATTGGTTCAGAGGGAGCAGGAGTTATTTGGTCAGATGGAGGCGCTACAGGAGGCTATAAGGGAGAAGGAAAGTGTAGAGGCACGGCGAGAGTAGCTGGTTAGGCAGCAGAAGGAGCGGGGGTTAATAAAGGAACCCAGTCCTGCTCCTCGCACCAAGCAAGTGGTGCGTGTCGCCAGTCCGGTCCGGCCCGTTCCTGCTTCCTGCACTAAGCCAGTGGTGCATGTTACCAGTACGGCCCGACCCGTTCCTGCCCCTCGCACCAAGCCAGTGGTGCGCGTCGCCAGCCCGGTCCGGCCTGTTCCTGCCCCTCGCACCAAGCCAGTGGTGCGTGTGTCCAGTCCGGCACGGCCCGTGCCTGTTCCACCGGTGCCTGGTCCGGCACCGGTCAGCTGCTCCACTCTGGAGCCAGAGCAGTCCGCTCCACCGGTGCCCAGTTCAGCTCCGATCAGCTGCTCCACTCCGGAGCCAGAGCAATCCGCTTCACCGGGGTCCAGTCCAGCTCCGGTCAGCGGCTCCACTCCGGAGCCAGAGCAGTCCGCTCCACCGGTGCCTGATCCAGCTCCGGTCAGCTGCTCCACTCCGGAGCCTGAGCAGTTCGCTCCACCGGTGCCCGGTCCAGCTCCGGTCAGCGGCTCCAGTCCAGACCCAGACGTCAGCCCCTCTCCAGGTTCGAGCTCTACCACACCAGGGTCCAGACAGGGCTTGGTACTTCGTGGGAGGAAGGAGAGGGCAAGCAGCGCACCGAGGTCCAGACCAGACCAGGGGTGCAACAGGGAGGCGGAGAATAGGTGGTGGTCACGCCCGGACCCGGATCCGCCTCCGAGACGGAATGCCCACCCGGCCCCTACCCTGTTATGTTTATGTTGCGCGGTCGGAGTCCGCACCTTTGGGGGGGGGGGGGGGTACTGTCACGCCCTGACAGGCCGGTGTGGTTCCCAATCAGAGGCAGCTGTCGCTCGTTGTCTCTGATTGGGGACAATACTTAGGCAGCCTATTGACACTGTGTAGTTGTGGGATCTTGTTCCAGTTAAGGTATGTTGTGTTGTGCTGCCTTGGACTTCACATTTCGTTTTGCTGTTTTGTCGGTTGTTTATTCCTTTAAATAAACATGTATGCATATCACGCTGCGCCTTGGTCTGACCCGTCTATAAACGTACGTGACAACCGTGGATAGATGGCAGCATTCAAACAAAACTGAAAGCGTGAACCACCGCATTTTCCCATGGCAAGGTGACTGGGAATATGGTTGAATACAAACAGGTAGTTATTCCCTCCAGAAGGCAATCAAACAGGCAAAACGTCAGTATAGGGACAAAGTGGAGTCACAATTCAACGGCTCAGACACCAGACGTATGTGTCAGGGTCTACAGACAATCACGGAATACAAAGGGAAAACCAGCCACGTTGCGGACACCAACGTCTTGCTCCCGGACAAGCTAAACACCTTCTTCGCCCGCTTTGAGGATAACACAGTGCCACCAACGCGGCCCGCTCCCAAAGCGTGTAAGACGTGAGAAAACCCTCGCAAGGCTGCCGGCCCAGTCGGCATTCCTAGCCGCGTCCTCAGAGCATGCGCTGACCAGCTGGCTGGAGTGTTTACGAACATATTCAATCTCTCCCTATCCCAGTCTGCTGTCCCCACTCGCTTCAAGATGTTCACAATTTTTTCCTGTACCCAAGAAAGCGAAGGTAACTGAACTAAATGACTATCACCCCCCATAGCACTCACTTCTGTCATCAAGCTAGTCAAGGATCATATCACCTCTACCTTACCTGCTACCCTAGACCCACTTCAATTTGCTTACTACCCCAATAGATCCACAGACGATGCAATTGCCATCGCACTGCAAATTGCCCTATCCCATCTGGATAAGAGGTGGTGAAGGTAGGAAACAACACCTACACATCACTGATCCTCAACAAAGGCACCTCACAAGGGTGCGTGCTCAGATCCCTCCTGTACTCCTTGTTCACCCATGACTGCTTGGCCACGCATGCCTCCAACTCAATCATCAAGTTTGCAGACGACACAACGGTAGTAGGCCTGATTACCAACAATGACGAGACAGCCTACAGGGAGGAGGTGAGGGCCCTGGCGGAATGGTGCAAGGAAAATAACCTCTCCCTCAACGACAACAAAACGAAGGAGCTGATCGTGGACTTCAGGAAACAGCAGAGGGAGCACGCCCCTATCAACATCGACGGGACCGCAGTGGATAAGGTGAAAAGCTTCAAGTTCCTCGGCGTACACATCACTGACAAACTGAAATGGTCCACCCACACAGACAGTGGGGTGAAGAAGGCGCAACAGCTTCTCTTCAACCTCAGGATGCTGAAGAAATTTGGTTTCGACCCTAAGACCCTGACAAACTTTTACAGATGCACCATTGAGAGCATCCTGTCTGGCTGTATCACCGCCTGGTACGGCAACTGCACCCCCCGCAACCGCAGGGCTCTCCAGAGGGTGGTGCGGTCTGCCCAACGCATCACTGGGGGCACACTGCCTGCCCTCCAGGACACCTACAGCACCCGATGTCACAGGAAGGTCAAAAAGATGATCAAGGACATCAACCACCCAAGCCACAGCCTGTTCACCCCGCTATCATCCAAAAGGTGAGGTCAGTACAGGTGCATCAAAGCTGGGACCGAGAGACTGAAAAGAGCTTCTGTCTCAAGGCCATCAGACTGTTAAACCATCACTAGCGCCTACCACCCGGTTACTCAACCCTGCACCTTAGAGGCTGCTTACCGATGTACATCAACATGGAATCACTGGTCACTTTAATAATGGAACACTAGTCACTTTAATTAAATCAAATCAAATAAAATTGTATTGGCCACATGTGCCGAATACAACAGGTGCAGACATTACAGTGAAATGCTTACTTACAGCCCTTAACCAACAGTGCATCTATTTTTTTTATAAGAAAGTAAGAATAAAACAACAACAAAAAAGTGTTTTGAAAAAAAGAGCAGAAAAAAAAAAAAAAAAACAGTAGGGAGGCTATATATACAGGGGGGTACCGGTGCAGAGTCAATGTGCGGGGGCACCGGCTAGTTGAGGTAGTTGAAGTAATATATACATGTGGGGAGAGTTAAAGTTACTATGCATAAATAATTAACAGAGTAGCAGCAGCATAAAAAGATGGGGTGGGGGGTGGGCGTGGGGGGGCAGTGCAAATAGTCTGGGTAGCCATGATTAGCTGTTCAGGAGTGTTATGGCTTGGGGGTAGAAGCTGTTGAGAAGTCTTTTGGAACCTAGACTTGGCACTCCGGTACCGCTTGCCGTGCGGTAGCAGAGAGAACAGTCTATAACTAGGGTGGCTGGAGTCTTTGATAATTTTGAGGGCCTTCCTCTGACACCGCCTAGTATAGAGGTCCTGGATGGCAGGAAGCTTGGCCCCAGTGATGTACTGGGCCGTACGCACTACCCTCTTTAGTTCCTTGCGGTCGGAGGCCGAGCAGTTGCCATACCAGCGGTGATGCAACCAGTCAGGATGCTCTCGATGGTGCAGCTGTATAATTTTTTGATGATCTGAGGATCCATGCCAAATCTTTTCAGTCTCCTGAGGGAGAATAGGCTTTGTCGTGCTCTTCTTCACAACTGTCTTGGTGTGTTTGGACCATGATAGTTTGTTGGTGATGTGGACACCAAGGAACTTGAAGCTCTCAACCTGTTCCACTACAGCCCCCATCGATGAGAACGGGGGCGTGCTCAGTCCTCTTTTTTTTTCTGCAGTCCACAATCATCTCATTTGTCTTGGTCACGTTGAGGGAGAGGTTGTTATCCTGGCACCACACATCCAGGTCTCTGACCTCCTCCCTATAGGCTGTCTCATCGTTGTCGGTGATCAGGCCTACCACTGTTGTGTCGTCGGCAAACTTAATGATGGTGTTGGAGTCGTGCCTGGCCATGCAGTCATGGGTGAACAGGGAGTACAGGAGGGGACTGAGCACGCACCCCTGAGGGGCCCCCGTGTTGAGGATCAGTGTGTCAGATGTGTTGTTACCTACCCTTACCACCTGGGGGTGGCCCATCAGGAAGTCCAGGATCCAGTTGCAGAGGGAGGTGTTTAGTCCCAGGATCCTTAGCTTAGTGATGAGCTTTGAGGGCACTATGGTGTTGAATGCTGAGGTGTAGTCAATGAAAAGCGTTCTCACGTAGGTGTTCCTCTTGTCCAGGTGAGAAAGGGCAGTGTGGAGTGCAATAGAGATTGCATCATCTGTGGATCTGTTGGGGCAGTATGCAAATTGGAGTGGGTCTAGGGTTTCTGGGATAATGGTGTTGATGTGAGCCATGACCAGCCTTTCAAAGCACTTCATGGCTACAGACGTCAGTGCTACGGGTCGGTAGTCATTTAGGCAGGTTATCTTAGTGTCCTTGGGCACGGGGACTATGGTGGTCTGCTTTTAAAATGTTGGTATTACAGACTCAGTCAGGGACATGGTGAAAATGTCAGTGAAGACACTTGCCAGTTGGTCAGCACATGCTCGGAGTACACGTCCTGGTAATCCTCACCACCTTCCGGAGACATTTGAAACCCCACCTCTTTAAGGAATACCTGGGATAGGATAAAGTAATCCTTCTACCCCCCCCCCCCCCCCCCCCCCAAATTGTAAAGTGGTTATCCCACTGGCTATAGGGTGAACGCACCAATTTCTGAGTCGCTCTGGCTAAGAGCGTCTGCTAAATGACGTTAATGTGCCCTTGAGCAAGGCACTTAACCCTAATTGCTCCTGTAAGTCGCTCTGGATAAGAGCGTCTGCTAAATGACTAAAATGTAAATGTAAATGTAATCCGTCTGGCCCTGCGGCCTTGTGAATGTTGACCTGCTTAAAAGTCTTACTCACATTGGCTACGGAGAGCGTGATCACATAGTAATCTGGAACAGCTGGTGCTCTCATGCATGATTCAGTGTTGCTTGCCTTGAAGCGAGCATAGAAGTGGTTTAGCTCGTCTGGAAGTATTGTGTCACTGGGCAGCTCGCAGTTGTGCTTCCCTTTGTAGTCTGTAATAGTTTTCAAGCCCTGCCACATCCGACGAGCGTCAGAGCCGGTGTAGTACGATTCAATCTTAGTCCTGTATTGACTTTTTGCCTGTTTGATGGTTCGTCGGAAGGCATAGCGGGATTTCTTATAAGCGTCGGGGTTAGAGTCCCGCTCCTTGAAAGCAGCAGCTCTACCCTTTAGCTTAGTGCGGATGTTGCCTGTAATCCTTGGCTTCTGGTTGGGGTATGTACGTATGGTCACTGTGGAGACGACATCATCGATGCACTTTTTGATGAAGCCAGTGACTGATGTGGTGTACTCCTCAATGCTATCTGAAGAATCCCAGAACATGTTCCAGTCTGTGCTAGCAAAACAGTCCTGTAGCTTAGCATCTGCGTCATCTTACCACGTTTTTATTAACCGAGTCACTGGTGCTTCCTGCTTTAGTTTTTGCTTATAAGCAGGAATCAGGAGGATATAGTTATGGTCAGATTTGCCAAATGGAGGGCGAGGTAGAGCTTTGTATGCGTCTCTGTGTGTGGAGTAAAGGTGGTCTAGAGTTTTTTTTCCTCTGGTTGTACATTTAATATGCTGGTAGAAATTAGGTAGAACGGATTTAAGTTTCCCTGCATTAAAGTCCCCGGCCACTAGGAGCGCTGCCTCTGGATGAGCGTTTTCCTGTTCACTTATGGCCTTATACAGCTCATTCAGTGCAATCTTAATGCCATTATTGGTTTGTGGTGGTAAATAGACAGCTATGAAAAATATAGATGAAAACTCTCTTGGTAAATAGTGTGGTCTACAGCTTATCATAAGATACTCTACATCAGGCGCGCAAAACCTTGAGACTTCCTTAGTATTTGATTTTGTGCACCAGCTGTTGTTTACAAATATACACAGACCGCCACCCCTTGTCTTACCGGAGTCAGCCGTTCTATCCTGCCGATGTAGCGTATAGCCCGCTAGCTGTATGTTGTCCATGTCGTCGTTCAGCCACGACTCGGTGAAACATAAGATATTAGTTTTTAATGTCCCGTTGGTAGGATAACCGTAATCTTAGGTCAACCAATTTATTCTCAAATGATTGAAGATTGGCTAATAGGATTGATGAAAGAGGCAGTTTATTCGCTCGCCATCGGATCCTTACAAGGCACCCCGACCTACGTCCACGATATCTCAGTCTCTTTCTCATGCGAATGACGGGGATTTCGGCCTTGTCGGGTGTCTGTAGGATATCCTTCGCGTCCGACTTGTTGAAGAAAAATTATTTGTCCAATACGAGGTGAGTAATCGCTGTCCTGATATCCAGAAGCTCTTTTTGGTTATAAGAGACGATGGCAGAAACATTATGTACAGAATAAATTACAAATAACGCGGAAAAACACACATAATTGTACAATTGGTTAGAGGGCTGTAAAACGGCAGCCATCTTCTCTCATTTCATATGTATATACTGTATTCTATTCTACTGTATTTTAGCCAATGCGTCTCCGACATTGCTCATCCTAATATTTATATATTTCTTAATTCCATTTTTTACTTTTTAATTTGTGTGTATTGTTGTGAATTGTTAGATACTACTGCACTGTTGGAGCTAGGAACACAAGCATTTCACTACACCCGCAATAACATCTGCTAAATACTTGTATGTGACCAATAAAAATATTTGATTTGAGGAGCGTGCCTCCGTACCCCTGTGTGTGTGTGTGTGTGTTTGTGTGTGTGTGTGTGTGTGTGTGTGTGTGTGTGTGTGTGTGTGTGTGTGTGTGTGTGTGTGTGTATGTGTGTGTGTGTGTGTGTGTGTGTGTGTGTGTGTGTGTGTGTGTGTGTGTGTGTGTGTGTGTGTGTGTGTGTGTGTGTGTGTGTGTGTGTGTGTGTGTGTGTGTCCACGTTTGTGTGTCTCCGTGTGTGCATACCCCAACATACATGCTCTTCTCTGAGATGTGTGGGAGGTTTCAGTGGTAGAAGTGGTGGACCTCAGTGGCGGTGGGTGCAGTTCAAGATTAGGGAGGATGCTTTTTTTTTTTTATGAGCATGGCTTTTTTTCTATTACATCATATTGGATGACTGTCATTCATATTCCATTTACAATGTAACGATAAGTTTAGGCTACTACATTATACTCTAATTTTCCCTATACCCATCATGAGGTTGCTACAACCTAGCCTATGAATGAACGTTTACAATGTAGGTAAACAGGTCGAGAGAGAAATTGGAGTATGCTAATCAAGTTGACAGACAGTGACAGATTCAATACCACCTTGCACACTATTGCCTTCATCTAGCTGATCTGGGGTGTAATCATTAGTCCATAAAAAACTAAAACAAGAGTTTCTATTGGACAAATTCACGTAGGTCTCTCCCCTTTTCCTTCCGTTTATTTCCCGTTTAAGAAACGTTTTGCGACAGAATCGTCGGAATGAATACACCCTTGATCACCTGCACACACAGTTCATTTCCATTGCAGCCACATACAGCATCATCACTCCTCCTCTCACCTTTCCACTTCGCTTGTGGACTTCAGTGCACAACACAACAGCTGTCTATCACCAGGGTGCAAAAACCTCTCCAAGCCAAGCCTTCATACCATAACCGCTAACCGCTACACAGCCTACATCATTGTAACTGTAGTATCGTTATAGTCAACAAACTAGAACTAACACGTTAGTAAACCAACAATCCAATACATGTGTACAATCACACAATCCAGTATACAGCAAGCAGTTTAGCAGTTACACTGGCAGTTACATTCTGTTCATGGTGATGTATCTGAAAAGGTACACAAAGGTAGAAATATGCAATATCCTTCTTTTGCGTAATTGAGTATAATTCTACTCACTGGCTATTATTCTAATGTTGCTACGCCCCAAACAAGACCACATTTGGTTGGTCCGGACTGTACCAAATCTGAACCAATCGTAGACGTCTATTTTTCACAAGTTTGGACGCAGGTTGCTGTTTATTGTCATCCGTTTAATATAGGCCAGCTACAAAGTCAAAGTGTAAAAATTCATAAAATAAAAAAACGGTAAAAAAAAAAAAAGTGGTATTAATTTAAAGTTAGGGTTAGGCGTTAGGGTTAGCAGTGTGGTTAAGGTTAGGGTTAGGCATTAGGGTTAGCAGTGTGGTTAAGGTTAGGGTTAGGCATTAGGGTTAGCAGTGTGGTTAAGGTTAGGGTTAGGCATTAGGGTTAGCAGTGTGGTTAAGGTTAGGGTTAGGCATTAGGGTTAGCAGTGTGGTTAAGGTTAGGGTTAGGCATTAGGGTTAGCAGTGTGGTTAAGGTTAGGGTTAGGCATTAGGGTTAGCAGTGTGGTTAAGGTTAGGGTTATGCATTAGGGTTAGCAGTGTGGTTAAGGTTAGGGTTAGGCATTAGGGTTAGCAGTGTGGTTAAGGTTAGGGTTAGGCATTAGGGTTAGCAGTGTGGTTAAGGTTAGGGTTAGGCATTAGGGTTAGCAGTGTGGTTAAGGTTAGGGTTAGGCATTAGGGTTAGCAGTGTGGTTAAGGTTAGGGTTAGGCATTAGGGTTAGCAGTGTGGTTAAGGTTAGGGTTATGCATTAGGGTTAGCAGTGTGGTTAAGGTTAGGGTTAGGCATTAGGGTTATCAGTGTGGTTAAGGTTAGGGTTAGGCATTAGGGTTAGCAGTGTGGTTAAGGTTAGGGTTAGGCGTTAGGGTTAGAAGTGTGGTTAAGGTTAGGGTAAGGCATTAGGGTTAGCAGTGTGGTTAAGGTTAGGGTTAGGCATTAGGGTTAGCAGTGTGGTTAAGGTTAGGGTTAAGGTTATGTTTAAAATCAGATTTGCCTCCAGAACAAGATTCATGCCGAAAAACGCTAACCTGCAGTTTGGATATCACAGTACAACACAGTAGAGTTCAGTACAGCACAGTAGAATTGAGAAGTGAACAGTAGAGTTGAGTACAGTAGAGGTGAGTACAAAACAGTAGAGTTGAGTAGAGCATAGTAGAGTTCAGTACACTACAGTAGAGTTCAATACAGCACAGTAGAGTTGAGTACAGTAGAGTTGAGTACAGTAGAGTTGAGTATAGTAGAGTTGAGTACAGTATAGTTCAGTACAGTAGAGTTGAGTACAGTACAGTAGAGTTGAGTACAGTAGAGTTGAGTACAGTAGAGTAGAGTTGAGTACAGTAGAGTTGAGTACAGTACAGTTGAGTACAGTAGAGTTGAGTATAGTAGAGTTGAGTACAGTAGAGTTGAGTACAGTAAAGTTGAGTACAGTACAGTAGAGTTGAGTACAGTAGAGTTGAGTACAGTACAGTTGAGTACAGTAGAGTTGAGTATAGTAGAGTTGAGTACAGTAGAGTTGAGTACAGTAGAGTTCAGTAGAGTAGAGTTGAGTACAATAGAGTTCAGTAGAGTAGAGTTGAGTACAGTAAAGTTGAGTACAGTACAGTAGAGTTGAGTACAGTAGAGTTGAGTACAGTACAGTTGAGTACAGTAGAGTTGAGTATAGTAGAGTTGAGTACAGTAGAGTTGAGTACAGTAGAGTTCAGTAGAGTAGAGTTGAGTACAATAGAGTTCAGTAGAGTAGAGTTGAGTACAGTACAGTTGAGTACAGTAGAGTTGAGTACAGTAGAGTTCAGTAGAGTAGAGTTGAGTACAATAGAGTTCAGTACAGTAGAGTTGAGTACAGTAGAGTTGAGTACAGTACAGTAGAGTTGAGTACAGTAGAGTTGAGTACAGTAGAGTTGAGTACAGTAGAGTTCAGTACAGCAGAGTTGAGTACAGTAGAGTTGAGTACAGTACAGCACAGTAGAGTTGAGTACAGTAGAGTTGAGTACAGTAATAATAAATAATAATAATATGCCATTTAGCAGACGCTTTTATCCAAAGCGACTTACAGTCATGCGTGCATAAATTTTTGTGTATGGGTGGTCCCGGGGATCGAACCCACTACCTTGGCGTTACAAGCGCCATGCTCTACCAGCTGAGCTACAGAGGACCACCCAGTAGAGTTGAGTACAGTAGAGTTGAGTACAGTAGAGTAGAGTTCAGTACAGTAGAGTTGAGTACAGTAGAGTTGAGTACAGTAGAGTTGAGTACAGCACAGTAGAGTTCAGTTCAGTAGAGTTGAGTACAGTAGAGTTGAGTACAGTAGAGTTGAGTACAGTAGAGTTGAGTACAGTACAGTAGAGTTGAGTACAATAGAGTTGAGTACAGTACAGTAGAGTTGAGTACTGTAGAGTTCAGTACAGTAGAGTTCAGTACAGTAGAGTTGAGTACAGTAGAGTTGAGTACAGTAGAGTTCAGTACAGTAGAGTTCAGTACAGTAGAGTTGAGTACAGTAGAGTTGAGTACAGTAGAGTTGAGTACTGTAGAGTTCAGTACAGTAGAGTTGAGTACAGTAGAGTTGAGTACAGTACCGTAGAGTACAGTACAGTAGAGTTGAGTACAGTACAGTAGAGTACAGTACAGTAGAGTTCAGTACAGTAGAGTTGAGTTGAGTTCAGTACAGTAGAGTTGAGTAAAGTAGAGTTCAGTACAGTAGAGTTGAGTACAGTACAGTAGAGTTGAGTTGAGTACAGTAGAGTACAGCACAGTAGAGTACAGTAGAGTTGAGTACAGTAGAGGTGAGTACAAAACAGTAGAGTTGAGTAGAGCATAGTAGAGTTCAGTACACTACAGTAGAGTTCAATACAGCACAGTAGAGTTGAGTACAGTAGAGTTGAGTACAGTAGAGTTGAGTATAGTAGAGTTGAGTACAGTATAGTTCAGTACAGTAGAGTTGAGTACAGTACAGTAGAGTTGAGTACAGTAGAGTTGAGTACAGTAGAGTAGAGTTGAGTACAGTAGAGTTGAGTACAGTACAGTTGAGTACAGTAGAGTTGAGTATAGTAGAGTTGAGTACAGTAGAGTTGAGTACAGTAAAGTTGAGTACAGTACAGTAGAGTTGAGTACAGTAGAGTTGAGTACAGTACAGTTGAGTACAGTAGAGTTGAGTATAGTAGAGTTGAGTACAGTAGAGTTGAGTACAGTAGAGTTCAGTAGAGTAGAGTTGAGTACAATAGAGTTCAGTAGAGTAGAGTTGAGTACAGTAAAGTTGAGTACAGTACAGTAGAGTTGAGTACAGTAGAGTTGAGTACAGTACAGTTGAGTACAGTAGAGTTGAGTATAGTAGAGTTGAGTACAGTAGAGTTGAGTACAGTAGAGTTCAGTAGAGTAGAGTTGAGTACAATAGAGTTCAGTAGAGTAGAGTTGAGTACAGTACAGTTGAGTACAGTAGAGTTGAGTACAGTAGAGTTCAGTAGAGTAGAGTTGAGTACAATAGAGTTCAGTACAGTAGAGTTGAGTACAGTAGAGTTGAGTACAGTACAGTAGAGTTGAGTACAGTAGAGTTGAGTACAGTAGAGTTGAGTACAGTAGAGTTCAGTACAGCAGAGTTGAGTACAGTAGAGTTGAGTACAGTACAGCACAGTAGAGTTGAGTACAGTAGAGTTGAGTACAGTAATAATAAATAATAATAATATGCCATTTAGCAGACGCTTTTATCCAAAGCGACTTACAGTCATGCGTGCATAAATGTTTGTGTATGGGTGGTCCCGGGGATCGAACCCACTACCTTGGCGTTACAAGCGCCATGCTCTACCAGCTGAGCTACAGAGGACCACCCAGTAGAGTTGAGTACAGTAGAGTTGAGTACAGTAGAGTAGAGTTCAGTACAGTAGAGTTGAGTACAGTAGAGTTGAGTACAGTAGAGTTGAGTACAGCACAGTAGAGTTCAGTTCAGTAGAGTTGAGTACAGTAGAGTTGAGTACAGTAGAGTTGAGTACAGTAGAGTTGAGTACAGTACAGTAGAGTTGAGTACAGTAGAGTTGAGTACAGTACAGTAGAGTTGAGTACTGTAGAGTTCAGTACAGTAGAGTTCAGTACAGTAGAGTTGAGTACAGTAGAGTTGAGTACAGTAGAGTTCAGTACAGTAGAGTTCAGTACAGTAGAGTTGAGTACAGTAGAGTTGAGTACAGTAGAGTTGAGTACAGTACCGTAGAGTACAGTACAGTAGAGTTGAGTACAGTACAGTAGAGTACAGTACAGTAGAGTTCAGTACAGTAGAGTTGAGTTGAGTTCAGTACAGTAGAGTTGAGTAAAGTAGAGTTCAGTACAGTAGAGTTGAGTACAGTACAGTAGAGTTGAGTTGAGTACAGTAGAGTACAGCACAGTAGAGTACAGTAGAGTTGAGTACAGTAGAGGTGAGTACAAAACAGTAGAGTTGAGTAGAGCATAGTAGAGTTCAGTACACTACAGTAGAGTTCAATACAGCACAGTAGAGTTGAGTACAGTAGAGTTGAGTACAGTAGAGTTGAGTATAGTAGAGTTGAGTACAGTATAGTTCAGTACAGTAGAGTTGAGTACAGTACAGTAGAGTTGAGTACAGTAGAGTTGAGTACAGTAGAGTAGAGTTGAGTACAGTAGAGTTGAGTACAGTACAGTTGAGTACAGTAGAGTTGAGTATAGTAGAGTTGAGTACAGTAGAGTTGAGTACAGTAAAGTTGAGTACAGTACAGTAGAGTTGAGTACAGTAGAGTTGAGTACAGTACAGTTGAGTACAGTAGAGTTGAGTATAGTAGAGTTGAGTACAGTAGAGTTGAGTACAGTAGAGTTCAGTAGAGTAGAGTTGAGTACAATAGAGTTCAGTAGAGTAGAGTTGAGTACAGTAAAGTTGAGTACAGTACAGTAGAGTTGAGTACAGTAGAGTTGAGTACAGTACAGTTGAGTACAGTAGAGTTGAGTATAGTAGAGTTGAGTACAGTAGAGTTGAGTACAGTAGAGTTCAGTAGAGTAGAGTTGAGTACAATAGAGTTCAGTAGAGTAGAGTTGAGTACAGTACAGTTGAGTACAGTAGAGTTGAGTACAGTAGAGTTCAGTAGAGTAGAGTTGAGTACAATAGAGTTCAGTACAGTAGAGTTGAGTACAGTAGAGTTGAGTACAGTACAGTAGAGTTGAGTACAGTAGAGTTGAGTACAGTAGAGTTGAGTACAGTAGAGTTCAGTACAGCAGAGTTGAGTACAGTAGAGTTGAGTACAGTACAGCACAGTAGAGTTGAGTACAGTAGAGTTGAGTACAGTAATAATAAATAATAATAATATGCCATTTAGCAGACGCTTTTATCCAAAGCGACTTACAGTCATGCGTGCATACATTTTTGTGTATGGGTGGTCCCGGGGATCGAACCCACTACCTTGGCGTTACAAGCGCCATGCTCTACCAGCTGAGCTACAGAGGACCACCCAGTAGAGTTGAGTACAGTAGAGTTGAGTACAGTAGAGTAGAGTTCAGTACAGTAGAGTTGAGTACAGTAGAGTTGAGTACAGTAGAGTTGAGTACAGCACAGTAGAGTTCAGTTCAGTAGAGTTGAGTACAGTAGAGTTGAGTACAGTAGAGTTGAGTACAGTAGAGTTGAGTACAGTACAGTAGAGTTGAGTACAGTAGAGTTGAGTACAGTACAGTAGAGTTGAGTACTGTAGAGTTCAGTACAGTAGAGTTCAGTACAGTAGAGTTGAGTACAGTAGAGTTGAGTACAGTAGAGTTCAGTACAGTAGAGTTCAGTACAGTAGAGTTGAGTACAGTAGAGTTGAGTACAGTAGAGTTGAGTACAGTAGAGTTGAGTACTGTAGAGTTCAGTACAGTAGAGTTGAGTACAGTAGAGTTGAGTACAGTACCGTAGAGTACAGTACATTAGAGTTGAGTACAGTACAGTAGAGTACAGTACAGTAGAGTTCAGTATAATAGAGTTGAGTTGAGTTCAGTACAGTAGAGTTGAGTAAAGTAGAGTTCAGTACAGTAGAGTTGAGTACAGTACAGTAGAGTTGAGTTGAGTAGAGTAGAGTACAGCACAGTAGAGTACAGTAGAGTTGAGTACAGTACAGTAGAGTTGAGTACAGTAGAGTTGAGTACAGTAGAGTTGAGTACAGTAGAGTTGAGTACAGTACAGTAGAGTACAGCACAGTAGAGTACAGTACAGTAGAGTTGAGTACAGTAGAGTACAGTACAGTAGAGTTCAGTACAGTAGAGTTGAGTACAGTAGAGTTGAGTACAGTAGAGTTCAGTACAGTAGAGTTCAGTACAGTAGAGTTGAGTACAGTAGAGTTGAGTACAGTAGAGTTGAGTACAGTAGAGTTGAGTACTGTAGAGTTCAGTACAGTAGAGTTGAGTACAGTAGAGTTGAGTACAGTACCGTAGAGTACAGTACAGTAGAGTTGAGTACAGTACAGTAGAGTACAGTACAGTAGAGTTCAGTACAATAGAGTTGAGTTGAGTTCAGTACAGTAGAGTTGAGTAAAGTAGAGTTCAGTACAGTAGAGTTGAGTACAGTACAGTAGAGTTGAGTTGAGTAGAGTAGAGTACAGCACAGTAGAGTACAGTAGAGTTGAGTACAGTACAGTAGAGTTGAGTACAGTAGAGTTGAGTACAGTAGAGTTGAGTACAGTAGAGTTGAGTACAGTACAGTAGAGTACAGCACAGTAGAGTACAGTACAGTAGAGTTGAGTACAGTAGAGTACAGTACAGTAGAGTTGAGTACAGTAGAGTTGAGTACAGTAGAGTTGAGTACAGTAGAGTTGAGTACAGTAGAGTTGAGTACAGTACAGTAGAGTACAGCACAGTAGAGTACAGCACAGTAGAGTACAGTACAGTAGAGTTGAGTACAGTAGAGTTGAGTACAGTAGAGTTGAGTACAGTAGAGTTGAGTACAGTACAGTAGAGTACAGCACAGTAGAGTACAGCACAGTAGAGTTGAGTACAGTAGAGTACAGTACAGTAGAGTTGAGTACAGTAGAGTTGAGTACAGTAGAGTTGAGTACAGTAGAGTTGAGTACAGTAGAGTTGAGTACAGTACAGTAGAGTACAGCACAGTAGAGTACAGTACAGTAGAGTTGAGTACAGTAGAGTTGAGTACAGTACAGTATAGTTGAGTACAGTAGAGTTGAGTACAGTACAGTTGAGTACAGTAGAGTAGAGTTGAGTTGAGTACAGTAGAGTTGAGTACAGTAGAGTACAGTACAGTACAGTAGAGTTGAGTACAGTAGAGTTGAGTACAGTAGAGTTGAGTACAGTACAGTAGAGTTCAGTACAGTAGAGTTCAGTACAGTAGAGTTCAGTACAGTAGAGTTGAGTACAGTAGAGTTTAGTACAGTAGAGTTGAGTACAGTAGACTTGAGTACAGTACAGTAGAGTTGAGTACAGTAGAGTTGAGTACAGTACAGTAGAGTAAAGTACAGTAGAGTTGAGTACAGTGCAGTAGAGTTGAGTACAGTACAGTACAGTTCAGTACAGTAGAGTTGAGTACAGTAGAGTTCAGTACAGTAGAGTTGAGTACAGTAGACTTGAGTACAGTACAGTAGAGTTGAGTACAGTAGAGTTGAGTACAGTACAGTAGAGTAAAGTACAGTAGAGTAAAGTACAGTAGAGTTGAGTACAGTGCAGTAGAGTTGAGTACAGTAGAGTTGAGTACAGTAGAGTTGAGTACAGTAGAGTTGAGTACAGTACAGTAGAGTTCAGTACAGTAGAGTTCAGTACAGTAGAGTTGAGTACAGTAGAGTTCAGTACAGTAGAGTTGAGTACAGTAGACTTGAGTACAGTACAGTAGAGTTGAGTACAGTAGAGTTGAGTACAGTACAGTAGAGTAAAGTACAGTAGAGTTGAGTACAGTGCAGTAGAGTTGAGTACAGTAGAGTTGAGTACAGTAGAGTTGAGTACAGTAGAGTTGAGTACAGTACAGTATAGTTGAGTACAGTAAAGTTGAGTACAGTACAGTAGAGTTGAGTACAGTAGAGTTGAGTACAGTAGAGTTGAGTACAGTACAGTAGAGTTGAGTACAGTAGAGTTGAGTACAGTAGAGTTGAGTACAGTAGAGTTGAGTACAATAGAGTTGAGTACAGTACAGTAGAGTACAGCACAGTAGAGTACAGCACAGTAGAGTTGAGTACAGTAGAGTACAGTACAGTAGAGTTGAGTACAGTAGAGTTGAGTACAGTAGAGTTGAGTACAGTAGAGTTGAGTACAGTAGAGTTGAGTACAGTACAGTAGAGTACAGCACAGTAGAGTACAGTACAGTAGAGTTGAGTACAGTAGAGTTGAGTACAGTACAGTATAGTTGAGTACAGTAGAGTTGAGTACAGTAGAGTTGAGTACAGTAGAGTAGAGTTGAGTTGAGTACAGTAGAGTTGAGTACAGTAGAGTACAGTACAGTACAGTAGAGTTGAGTACAGTAGAGTTGAGTACAGTAGAGTTGAGTACAGTACAGTAGAGTACAGTACAGTAGAGTTCAGTACAGTAGAGTTCAGTACAGTAGAGTTCAGTACAGTAGAGTTGAGTACAGTAGAGTTCAGTACAGTAGAGTTGAGTACAGTAGACTTGAGTACAGTACAGTAGAGTTGAGTACAGTAGAGTTGAGTACAGTACAGTAGAGTAAAGTACAGTAGAGTTGAGTACAGTGCAGTAGAGTTGAGTACAGTAGAGTTGAGTACAGTAGAGTTGAGTACAGTAGAGTTGAGTACAGTAGAGTTGAGTACAGTACAGTATAGTTGAGTACAGTAAAGTTGAGTACAGTACAGTAGAGTTGAGTACAGTAGAGTAGAGTACTGTAGAGTTGAGTAC
Source organism: Coregonus lavaretus (assembly GCF_964263955.1). Lineage (NCBI taxonomy): Eukaryota > Metazoa > Chordata > Actinopteri > Salmoniformes > Salmonidae > Coregonus > Coregonus lavaretus. Next base: position 33,381 of record NW_028166922.1, read on the forward strand.
AGTAGAGTACAGTACAGTGTAGTTGAGTACAGTAGAGTTGAGTACAGTAGAGTTGAGTACAGTACAGTAGAGTTGAGTACAGTAGAGTTGAGTACAGTAGAGTTCAGTACAGTAGAGTTGAGTACAATAGAGTTGAGTACAGTACAGTATAGTTGAGTACAGTATAGTTGAGTACAGTAGAGTTGAGTACAGTACAGTATAGTTGAGTACAGTAGAGTTGAGCACAGTAGAGTTGAGTTGAGTACAGTAGAGATCAGTACAGTAAATTATACGGTACTCTACTCTAGTGTGCTCAACTGTACTGATCCATACTGTACTCTACATTCCTTTACTCTACTGTTCTGTACTGTTCTCTACTTTTCTTTACTGTACTGTACTCTTCTGTCCAAACTTGTGAAATATAGACATATATGATTGGTTCAGATTTGGTCCAGCAAAAGCACACTGACCAAATTTCAACTACTTTCAACGTCCATGGACGTTCGGTGTCAGTCGGTGCTCATTGGGTGAAGATGCTTGTTAGAGTAAATGGAAAAAGGGTAGGTGGTATGGTAGGTGTCAGTAAGGCAAATAACTTCTCCAATACTACACTGAACGAAATCAGTCTATTTAAATAAATTCATTAGGCCCTAATCTATGGATTTCACATGACTGGGAATACACATATGCATTTGTTGGTCAAAGATACCTTTAAAAAAAGTTAGGGTTGTGGATCAGATAACCAGTCAGTATCTGGTGTGACCCCCATTTGCCTCATGCAAAGCGACACGTCTTCTTCGCATAGAGTTGATCAGGCTGTTTATTGTGGCCCGTGGAATGTTGTCCCACTCCTCTTCAATGGCTGTGCGAAGTTGCTGAGTATCGGCGGGAACTGGAACACGCTGTCGTACACTTCGTCCAGAGCATCCCAAACATGCTCAATGGGTGACATGTCTGGTGAGTATGCAGGCCATGTAAGAACTGCTTCCAGGAATTGTGTACAGATCCTTGCGACATTGGGCCGTGCATTATCATGTTGAAATATGAGGTGATGGCGGCGGATGAATGGCATGGCAATGGGCCTTAGGATCTCTTCACGGTATCTCTTTGCATTCAAATTGCCATATATAAAATGCAATTGTGTTCGTTGTCCGTAACTTATGCCTGCCCATACCAAACCCAACCGCCACTATAGGGAACTCTGTTCACAATGTTGACATAGGCAAACTGCTCGCCCACACGATGCCTGCGGTTGTGAGGACGGTTGTACGTACTGCCAAATTCTCTAAAACGAAGTTGGAGGCAGCTTATGGTAGAGAAATGAACATTCAATTCTCTGGCAACAGCTCTGGTGGAATTTCCAGCAGTCAGCATGCCAATTGCATGCTCCCTCAAAACTTGAGACATCTGTGGCATTGTGTTGTGTGATATAATTGACATTTTAGAGTGGCATTTTATTGTCCACAGCACAAGGTGCACCTATGTAATGATCATGCTGTTTAATTTCTTAAGGATCTGACCTTTTTTTTCAATTTTCTCCTAAAATGACATACCCAAATCTAACTGCCTGTAGCTCAGGACATGAAGCAACGATATGCATATTCTTGATACCATTTGAAAGGAAACACTTTGAAGTTTGTG
>NW_028166921.1:0-37539 GCF_964263955.1 Coregonus lavaretus
CTTTGCAGTGCCCACAGATTAAGTAATAATACTATTATAAAGCAGCGTATTATTCTGCCAAGGTGAAGATTTCACCAAGTTATGTCTTCTTCCCCCAGGTGTCCAGTGATTGAATAACACATTGGTGATTGAATGATTGGGGAATGCTTCATGGAATATAAGAAAAGTGAAAGTTAATGGAAGCCCTGAAACCATTGTCATCTTTTGGAGCAATCAGAGCTGGGCTGTTCTCGACCAAGGAAAAGCCAATGGATCCTGAATAATGCATGAAAGACTCACCATCAGGGCCGTAACTACATAATGAGGAGACCAAGGTCTCTGTAATGTTTTCTAATACAGTTTTTCTCAATTGCTAAAAGACTAAACCCTATTGTCTGAACCAAATGCTCAGTTGCCTGAACCCACTGATTGAATCAATCACTCTTTTGGCAAAACCATAAGCACTTTTCACCTGTTTAGACATAACTTGCCAACACATTTTCATTGTGATGCACCCGTGCTGCATAATGGTGAGCACAGGTGACAAAAGTCAAACACAATTAGAGCACAGGTATCACCACTTGAACACAACAACTCAAAATTGATCACACTTGTGGCTAATGATGTGAGGGAACATATACAGTAAGCCAGTTCAGAGAGCACTGGTTTGTGAGGCCCTACAATGGATAGAAATCTGAGAGGAAGAGTTCGTGTGAGAGGAGGTCGAGGTGGTCAGCGAAGACAAAGAACAGTAATATCTGATGAAATCAGAGCTACTGTGATTGACCATGTTCTTGTCCATGGTATGAGCATGAGGGAGGCTGGACAAAGGGTACAACCAAACATCAGTAGATTCACTGTGTCCACCATAATCCGAAGATTTAGAGAAGAGAACAGGTAATTACCTTTTTTTGACATTATAGTACAGTATGTAAATGTTGACAGCAATTACTGTATGACATACTATATACTGTACCACAGTATACTGTAAGTAAATATATGTTTCAGTACATCACTGTACCAATGTACTGTAGTATTGTAATGGAGGGTTGGTCTAACTGTTTGTAGGCCTAGTATTCCATGTATATTTTTTGTAACTCCATGTTCTCTTTTTGTAGAATTGAAAGACTGCCACATGGGGGTGGGAGGACAGGTATGTTCTCCCCACACCAAGAGACCCTAATTGTTGATATGGTCCATGAGAACAATGGCATTAAACTGAGCGAAATTCAGCAGAAGATCATTGAGGACCATTTACATTTTGAGGGTATCAACAGTGTCAGCCTCTCTACTGTTGATCGTGTCCTCAAGCGCAACAGACTGCGCATGAAACAGCTATACAGAGTGCCCTTTGATCGCAACTCAGACAGAGTCAAAGAGCAAAGATTCCAGTATGTACAGGTTGGCATATATCCAGACACATTCAATGTTGATTACTCTAAGTAGTGATTTACTGTAGTGGCCTAAATCACTTTTTCCGTATCACTTACAAAACTATATCTATTTCTACAGAGGGTTTTTCAACTGGATGCAATGGAAAGACCCCATCAATACATCTACATGGATGAACCTGGGTTTAATCTCACCAAAAGGAGAAGGAGAGGCCGTAATGTGATTGGCCATCGGGCCATTGTTGGTGTTCCTGGGCAGCGTGGTGGCAATGTCACATTATGTGCTGCCATCAGCAATCATGGGGTTGTCCACCATCATGCCAACCTGGGGCCCTACAACACTCACCAGCTCCTCATTTTCCTCAATCACATGCGAGATGCTTTGTTAGGGCAGCAGGATGAGCATCCCATCTATGTTGTTGTTTGGGACAATGTGCGTTTTCACAGAGCCCTCCAGGTTAGAGAGTGGTACTATATGAACCAAGGTTTTATCAATCTTTGCCTTCCACCGTACTGTCACGAACGTTGACACATGATGAAGCGGACCAAGGCGCAGCGTGATAAGCGTACATACTTTATTTGTACTGAACACGACACAAAAACAATAAACAACGATGCGTGACGTCCTGAAGTTATACACAACACAAACCTTAACGGAACAAAATCCCACAATGTTAAGGCTATGGTTCAACCCAGCACTCAGAGAAACAAACACGACAAAGGGAGTGGAAGAAACAAAAATATTTAATAAAAGTTAAAATTGTCTTAGTCCAAAAACAACTGAAGTAAAGGAACAGAGTGGGCTAGTCGAATCCGGAGGAAGGAGTGGCTGAAGCAGGCAGGCAGGCAGGCAGGCAGGCAGGCAGGCAGGCAGGCAGACCGACAGGCAGGAAGGCAGGCAGGTTGGGAGGTATGTCCGAACTGAAGATAAAACAAACAACTGGTTAAGGAGAGGGGAGAGCCAGGCTGAAAACTAAGACAAAATAACTATACTGGAGAGCCAAGTTACCGCTCTGGTAAGAACAACGATCTGGCGCCGGTGGAGAGCCATGCCCAGGAATAAGTAGTGTAGATTGATGAGAGAATAGGATGCAGCTGCGTAGGCAGGAATCACTGGAAACAACCCGCAGCTGCACAGGAGAGGCAGATCCTGAGCCCGCCCCCTGCTCCACTCCAGACACACCCACATAAAGGGGACAAACACACATACAACAGAAAAAGAGGGGACAAAACAAGGAGGAAGGGAAACAGAACAGGGAGAGACAAGCTGCCCACATAACAGTACCCCCCCCTCAATGGTCGCCACCTGGCGACCCACCAGGCCTGTCAGGGTTGTCGTGATGGAAGTCCGTGATCAGCTGAGGATCCAACACAAAACGCTTAGGGACCCAAGACCTCTCCTCTGGTCCATAACCCTCCCAATCGACTAGGTATTGGAGACCCCTACCCCGCCTCCGGGAGTCCAGGAGCCTACTGACGGTGTAGGCCGGATGGTCGTCAATGAGGCGAACAGGTGGAGGTGGATCAGCCGGCGGACACAAAAGGCTGGAGGACACAGGTTTTAGTTGGGAGACGTGGAAGGTAGGGTGTATCTTCATGGCTGAAGGCAACTTCAAACGAACCGCAGCAGGGTTAATGATGGACTCCACCACAAACGGACCCAGGTACCGAGGAGACAGCTTGCGTGATTTGGTACGAAGATGTACGTTCTTAGATGACAACTCTTGACCAGGATGAAACACAGGTGCGGGAGTCCTGCTCCTATCCGCTGTTGTCTTGTTCCTGTCGGTGGTCCGAAGCAATGCTTCCCGAGCGTCGCGCCACACTCTCTGGCAGCGGCGGAGGTTCTCCTGAACCGAAGGAACAGCCAATTCCTTCTCCTGAGCAGGAAACAGAGGGGGTTGATAACCCATGGTAACCTCGAAGGGTGAAAGACCGGTGGCAGAGGCGGTGAGGGAGTTGTGGGCGTACTCTATCCAGGGCAGATGTTTGGCCCAGGATGAGGGATGTTGAGCAGCCACACAACGAAGGGTTGCTTCGAGGTTTTGATTGGCTCTCTCTGTTTGACCGTTGGTCTGGGGATGAAACCCTGAGGACAGACTAACGGAAGCACCCAGAGCAGAACAGAAAACCTTCCAAACACGGGAAGTAAACTGTGGGCCTCTATCAGATACGATGTCCACAGGTATTCCATGGGGACGGAATACATGTTGGACTAGGAGGTCCGCTGTCTCACTGGCAGACGGTAATTTTGGTAATGCTATATAGTGGACAGATTTAGAGAATCTGTCCACAATGGTAAGTATAGTATCATTACCTTCAGACTTGGGTAGGCCGGTGACAAAATCCATGGCAATGTGGGACCAGGGACGGTTGGGAACTGGGAGGGGTAGCAGCAGCCCCGAAGGGGACTGATGGGAGGCTTTGCCCCGAGCACAGGTTGAACAGGCTGCCACAAAAGCCCGAACGTCAGTTTCCATTGAAGGCCACCAAAAATGTCTCTTAAGCAGCGTCAACGTGCGTCTCATCCCAGGGTGACCAGCAAAACGGGAGGTGTGAATCCACTGCAACACCTGAGACCGGACCGTCTCGGGAACAAAGAGTAGGTTGGGAGGTCCATCACCCGGTCCCGGGTCCGTGGCAAGTGCAGTCTTCACAAGAGATTCGATCTCCCACTGAACAGCCGCCACGACGCATGAGGAAGGCAGGACTGCCTCAGGCTCGCTGGTCTCCGAAGGGTCAGCAAACTGGCGGGACAAAGCATCTGGTTTAACATTTCTTGACCCCGGTCTGTATGTAAGAATAAAGTTAAACCTACTAAAAAACAGGGCCCATCTGGCTTGGCGTGAGTTGAGTCTCTTAGTGGCTTGGATGTAAGCCAAGTTCTTGTGGTCAGTCCAGACCACAAACGGCAGTTCAGCTCCATCCAGCCAGTGCCGCCATTCCTCCAGTGCCAGCTTGACCGCCAGCAGTTCCCGGTTTCCAACGTCGTAATTCCGTTCTGTGGGTGACAATTTCTTGGAGAAAAAAGCACAGGGGTGAAGCTTTTGGTCAGTGGGGGAGCGCTGGGAGAGGACTGCTCCCACCCCTGAGTCCGACGCGTCCACCTCCACAACAAACTGCAGAGAGGTATTGGGGTGTATCAACACGGGGGAGGTGGAAAACAGTTCCTTCAAAACCCCTACCGCCTGCTCCGCCTCAGGGGACCACCGAAAAGGGACTTTAGGAGATGTGAGTCTTGTAAGGGGTGCCACCACTTTACTAAAACCCTTAATGAATCTACGGTAGAAGTTAGCAAAGCCCAAAAATCGTTGAAGTTGCTTACGGGTGGTGGGTGTGGGCCATTCCGTCACTGCCCGGATCTTCTCGGGGTCCGCCTTCACCTGCCCGCTCTCAATGATAAATCCAAGGAACGATGTAGACTGTTTGTGGAACTCACACTTCTCTGCTTTGACGTACAGCTTGTTCTCCAAGAGCCGTTGAAGGACTTGACGGACGTGTGACTCATGCTCCTCAGGTGACTTGGAAAAAACAAGAATATCATCCAGGTATACAAAGACAAAACGGTTCAAAAAATCCCTAAGAACATCGTTCACCATGGCTTGGAAAACCGCAGGGGCATTTGAAAGCCCAAAGGGCATGACCAAATACTCAAAATGTCCCAGTGGAGTGTTGAAAGCGGTTTTCCACTCATCTCCCTTTCGGATTCGGACAAGGTGATAAGCATTCCTGAGGTCGAGCTTGGAAAACACTGTGGCGCCATGCAGAGGTTCAAAAGCTGAGTTGATGAGTGGAAGGGGATACTTGTTTTTAACAGTTATGTTGTTTAAACCCCTGAAATCGATACAGGGGCGTAACGACTTGTCCTTCTTTTCCACGAAAAAGAAACCTGCACCCAAAGGAGACGACGAGGGACGGACTATGCCCGAGGCCAGAGAATCACCAATGTACTGCTCCATTGCCTCTCTTTCCGGTCGGGACAGATTGTATAACCGACTAGAGGGCAAGGGAGCACCAGGAAGCAGTTCAATAGGGCAATCATAAGGCCTATGTGGTGGTAGAGACAGAGCCTTGTCCTTACTGAAAACCTCCACTAAGTCATGGTATTCTTTGGGGACAGATGACAGATCAAGAGGAGCTGAGGGAGGAGTTGGGTTACACTTAGTGGGGGGAACCGCTGACCTAAGGCACTCTGAATGGCAGTTAGTGCTCCAACTGAGAATGGTGTGACGTGTCCAATCAATTTGTGGGTTGTGAAGAGCCAACCAGGGGAAGCCAAGGATTAGGGAGGTAGCTGAGCCAGACATAACTCTTAGCTGAATGCTTTCACAATGATTGCCAGAAATCACTAGGGAAACGGGGGTGGTTTGATGAGTTATCTCCGCGAGGAGGCGCCCATCCAGGGCTGTGACCCGAATGGGGGTAGGTAGTGGCTCCATGGGGATACGAGCTTGTGTAACGAACTGGTGGCTAATAAAGTTGTCTTCTGCACCTGAGTCTATGAGAGCTGAGAGTGGCAAGGAATGACTCTGGAAACGTAAGGTTACAGGTACTTGTAATCGGGGAATGATGGGTTCAGGATCTAACTCTGGGCTCGCAAGTAGACCCACCGTTACGAGCGAGCCTTGTCTTTTGGCCGCTTAGGGCATGTAGCCAGAATGTGTGTGGCGTCTCCACAGTACAGGCACTCACCCGCCTGGAGGCGCCGTTGCCGCTCTGCTGGAGGTAGTCGAGCTCGACCCACTTGCATAGGTTCCTCCTCTGTGCTCGGAATGGAATCAGGAACAAGAAGCTGCCGACTCCTCTCCCGCAACCGATTGTCTAGCTTGATGGACAGGGAAACGAGAGAATGTAAATCATGTGGCTCATCACGAGCAGCCAGTTCATCCTTAATGGCTTCATTCAAACCGTTTAGAAATGCTCCCTGAAGTGCCACATTGTTCCACTTGGAGTCCGCTGCCAACGTCCAGAACTCAATAGAGTACTCTGCCACACTGTTAGAACCCTGCCTCAAATTAAAAAGTATCTTGGAGGAATTACCCACATGGTCAGGATGGTCAAAAACAGTCTTCAATTTAGCAGAAAAATCAGCGAAAGTCAATCCAGTCAAATTTTGATTAGAGCACACAGCCTCAGCCCAAACCAGAGCTCTCCCTCTTAACAGCCCCAGAACATAATGTACCTTAGAGGAATCAGTAGAAAATGACAGTGGTCTCTGCCGAAAAATCAAGTCACACTGAAGCAAAAATCCCCGGCACTTGTCCAATTCACCATTGAACGGTTCAGGCGACGTGACAGGGGGTTCCCGATGGAACGAAGCCTGCATCATGTCCGAGGAACCAACTTGGGGTGCATCAAACTGGGGGTCAGAGAGAGATGGAGAACTGATATCAGACAATTTAGAGACTTGTGTAGTTAACTGAGTCACCTGGTTCAGCAGTTGATGATTATTTTCCAGAAGAGTCCGAATCAATTGGTCATGCTGTCCTAGCAACGTTCCTTGAGCCTGGATAGCTTGTTGGAAGCTGTCTTCGTTTGCCCCGTGCTGTTTCTCTGTTGGGTCCAGGGCCAGATCGTTCTGTTAAGGCTATGGTTCAACCCAGCACTCAGAGAAACAAACACGACAAAGGGAGTGGAAGAAACAAAAATATTTAATAAAAGTTAAAATTGTCTTAGTCCAAAAACAACTGAAGTAAAGGAACAGAGTGGGCTAGTCGAATCCGGAGGAAGGAGTGGCTGAGGCAGGCAGGCAGGCAGGCAGGCAGGCAGGCAGGCAGGCAGGCAGGCAGGCAGACCGACAGGCAGGAAGGCAGGCAGGTTGGGAGGTATGTCCGAACTGAAGATAAAACAAACAACTGGTTAAGGAGAGGGGAGAGCCAGGCTGAAAACTAAGACAAAATAACTATACTGGAGAGCCAAGTTACCGCTCTGGTAAGAACAACGATCTGGCGCCGGTGGAGAGCCATGCCCAGGAATAAGTAGTGTAGATTGATGAGAGAATAGGATGCAGCTGCGTAGGCAGGAATCACTGGAAACAACCCGCAGCTGCACAGGAGAGGCAGATCCTGAGCCCGCCCCCTGCTCCACTCCAGACACACCCACATAAAGGGGACAAACACACATACAACAGAAAAAGAGGGGACAAAACAAGGAGGAAGGGAAACAGAACAGGGAGAGACAAGCTGCCCACATAACACACAAACCCGAATGAAAAACAGACAGTTTAAATATGGCTCCCAATCAGAGACAACCAACGAACAGCTGACACTCGTTGCCTCTGATTGGGAGTCACTAAGGCAAACAGAAAACAACAAACCAGAACCCCCAACATAGAAACACACCACATAGAACAAACACACCCTGGCTCAACAACTAGAGTCCCATAGCCAGGGTGTGACAGTACCCCCCCCTAAAGGCGCGGACTGCGACCGCGCCTCAAAAAGAGCAAAACAGGGGAGGGCTGGGTGGGCATACCTCCTCGGCGGCGGTTCTGGCTCCGGGCTTGACCCCCACTCCTTCTCTAACCCCCCAAAGTACCCCTGGTCCGGTCTGGCCCTGCTGGCCGGAGCTGGACTGAACACTGGTGGAGCGGATTGCTCTAGCTCCGACGTGAAGCCTCTGACCGGTGCCGGACCAGCCACCGGTGGAACAGGCACGGGCCGTGCCGGACTGACGACGCACACCACTGGCTTGGTGTGGGGAGCAGGAGCGGGCCGAGCCGGGCTGTCGAAGCGCACCCCTGACTTGGTGCGGGGAACAGGCACGGGCCGTGCCGGACTGACGACGCACACCACTGGCTTGGTGTGGGGAGCAGGAGCGGGCCGAGCCGGGCTGTCGAAGCGCACCCCTGACTTGGTGCGGGGAGCAGGAACGGGCCGAGCCGGGCTGACGAAACGCACCACTGACTTGGTGCGGGGAGCAGGAATGGGCCGGACCGGGCTGACGACGCGCACCACTGACTTGGTGCGGGGAGCAGGAATGGGCCGGACCGGGCTGACGACGCGCACCACTGACTTGGTGCGGGGAGCAGGAATGGGCCGGACCGGGCTGACGACGCGCACCACCGACTTGGTGCGAGTGGCAGGAACAGGCCGGACCGTACTGGGAACACACACCACTGGCCCTACGTGGGGATCAGGAACAGGCCGGACCGGACTGGCAACACACGCCAGTACCTCTCGCCGTGCCTCTACAACCTCCTTCCCCCTGGTGACCAGTGACTCCCGTAACCTGGCGTCCTCCTCTGCCAATCCGCTGGGCCGCTCTGCCGCGGTCTCCTGCTGGCCCGTCGTCCACGGCGTTAGCCCCCCCCTAAAAATTTTCTGGCCGTCTCCCCTACCCGTGGACCAGGTCTCCATGTCCCTCGCCAGCCTTTCGCCCTTCTGCCACAAGGTCAAGCCCTTCTCCTCCTCACTCGGCTTGACCCAGTCGAGGAGGCGAAGGAGATCTGTTAGGGATCTCCCTGGCGATGGCTCCTGGACACGCTGCTTGGTCACATCTTGGTGGGATTTTCTGTCACGAACGTTGACACATGATGAAGCGGACCAAGGCGCAGCGTGATAAGCGTACATACTTTATTTGTACTGAACACGACACAAAAACAATAAACAACGATGCGTGACGTCCTGAAGTTATACACAACACAAACCTTAACGGAACAAAATCCCACAAACCCGAATGAAAAACAGACAGTTTAAATATGGCTCCCAATCAGAGACAACCAACGAACAGCTGACACTCGTTGCCTCTGATTGGGAGTCACTAAGGCAAACAGAAAACAACAAACCAGAACCCCCAACATAGAAACACACCACATAGAACAAACACACCCTGGCTCAACAACTAGAGTCCCATAGCCAGGGTGTGACACGTACTCCCCTTTCCTAAACCCCATTGAGGAATTCTTCTCCTCATGGCGGTGGAAGGTATATGAACGCCAACCTTACACCAGGGTAAATCTCCTGCAAGCCATGGGACTTGCCTGTGGTGACATAGGTGTGGAGGCATGCCAAGCCTGGATACGGCATGCCAGGGGTTTTTTCCCCCATTGCCTGGCCAGACAAAATGTGGCCTGTGATGTGGATGAAGTCCTGTGGCCTGACCCAGTACGGAGACATGATGCTGTGGCTGAGTAATGCACTTATTTGTATATTTTTGTACTTTCTTTTTACATGGGCTTACTGTACACAAGTGGCAAACGCATAAGATTTCTGTTTGTTTTCACAAGTGCTACATGTAAATGCACAAGATTTCTGTTTTGTCTTTTTGTACAAGTGCTAAATGCACAGTTTTTTTTTGTTTTGCAACATGCATTTAGCCTACAGTGAACAATAAACATTTATTTCTCCAGCTTCATGTCCTGAGCATTGTGTTTTCTATTTTTCTACGTAGTGTTTAGTGACTGTTCAGTAGTGTTTTTTATTTTGATTGACTCGGGGCACGATTTGACAACATAGTTCAGTTTTGAGCACAGATTGAACTGTTTTGAGGTGAAAGTTTGGTTTTGCAAGAAGAGTCTGAGGTTTTGTGAATGTAGCTTGAAAATTGGGTTTTGTGTTCACAGTTAAGAGAAAAGGAGAGCAGCTTTCAAGAAATGTGTCTTAGCAATCGAGAAAAACTGTAAAAATATCTATTTTGTACACAATAAAGAAAATCAATTAGCCTATGGGTCAACATCTAAATATTGCTCCCAGTGTTGATCAATGCTCAGAATGCATATATTCTTGATCTGACTGAGCTTTAATCGCGCCTGCCTCTTTGCGAACGAGTGGAATCATGAACAGTCGTTTGTTCATTATGTTCGCCTGAGTCCCACGGATTTGCCTCATGGATTTGCCTTGTTAGCAGCACTCTCTCAAACAGCTAACTCCGCCCTCTCGCAGCACAGGCCAAGGGCCTGAGACATGAAACGAACTACCCCAGATCGGAGTCGGCTCAAGTAAGCAACTAGAGACGCTGCTGACAGTGTGTTTTGGGAGATGCCAAACAAAAGGCCATTTTTATAGATACTGTATGTCAGTCAGGTGGCTAGCTGCCGGCAGAGACATCTATTGCAGCAATGTTGAAGGGCTCTGGCTAGTATTACTTAGCCAGCTAGGATGAAGTAAGAAGTTAATGTTAAACGGAGCCTACCTCAGCAGGAGCCAAAAATAGGTTACTAAGTTCTCATCGGAACTTTGCTTTACAGAGTAGGCACCTGAGACATACAGTGATGTGGCGCTCAGTGGTGAGGCTGAGGAAGTCAGCAATGCATGCAGGAGGAAGCAGAGGAGACAGAGAGGGAGAGGAAGCAAGCAGAGATAGAGTTTAGTACAGTGGTTCCCAAACTTGTGGTTGGGGACCCATGTGGGGTCCCCTGAGAAAATCTGTATTAATCTAATTAAACCGGTTAGGAACTTTAAAAAAAGAAGATATGTTTCAAAATGAATATCGCCACATGGCCTATCTTCCCTATAGGCCTACATTAAAATGCAATCAAAATTCAAACAATACAGTTATAAAAATTTAATAACTTTTTGTTTATTTCGGTTGTTGTTCGCATCACCCACTGGAGTTTATAGTTGACCCATTACCCACCTTTTTGTTACCACTACATCACTGATGTTAATACAGAATCGTAAGTAATATTCTAATAATTAATGTGATTAGATTTTAGTCATTTAGCAGACGCTCTTATCCAGAGCGACATACAGTTAGTGAGTGCATACATTTTTCATACTGGCCCCCCATGGGAATCGAACCCACAACCCTGGCGTTGCAAACGCCATGCTCTACCAACTGAGCTACACGATCATCTGTGTGCTCCATTGATGTCTGTTTGTGTGGAGCTTGATTTGTAATGCCTAGGAAGACAAATGTGAACACTATGTAATTTGAGAAAAGAGATATCTATGTAAAGAGTTGATGATTTTATGCAATTCATCATTACAACTGACTGAACAGTTGCTGATGCTAGGTGTCAGTGTGAATCATTTCTCATATTTCCCCCCTTTCAGGGGTACAATATTATAATTGTATAGCTAATGTGTTTGTAGATCGACTGAGGTGAATGAACCAACAGCATCCAAGGTGATAATGGCTGGGGTCATTTTTGCTCGTTTTTACTGTTCTCCAAGTAGCATTTTAAAGAAATGTAGTAAATGAGCTTCAACTTTCAAAACAATTCAGATCTCACTAAAACTCAAACCCTGGTTACTACCCTGCTCACCATTCACTGTCTCAACCTAAAGAATGTCATATCTGAATAGTAATAAAATAATAACATACTACTTCTCACAATGAAATCTGAATAAATTGCATTGCAGATGCATTGCATTGCATCTGAATATGTTTTATATATTATACGATAAACATTCATTTGCATTTTAAATAAGTGAGTCATAGCTCTCATGTGGCCAGACAAATGGGAGACATCCATAGTGGTTTAGATAGTGGTCCATAGTGGCTTAGAGTGTTCCTCTGAATTACATTTAATTAGCAAATTACTGGCGCCTGGGAGAGGTGGGCTCACTGGAATGCCTCTCTCCCTGCGTGGTTAAACTTCATAACACCACAGATACAGCATACTGCCTTCCATTAGAGCTAGAGCAGAGCAGTGAATGTTAGTTAATACTCTGGTGCTACCGCAGTTGCTTTGGATAATGGTAAAGGACTGGGCAATGGATAATGTAAGATGGATTGGAGCTGCTCAGTATAAGAGGTGAAAGAGTGTTCAGCCATGAGAGAGCTCCAGTATCAAGTTCAGCATGGTAGAAGCTCTTTACCTCTACTGCATCGCATGTGAGGGGCTGGCAGTGAAGGTGGATAACAGCATCATTTGCCATATGAAGGTCTTACATGCTGACTACACCGGCCACGCGCGTGCATTCGCACAATGATTTTGTCCATCCACACCAGATGCGATCATGACACGCAGGTTAAAAAATATCAAAACCAACTGTGAACCAACTATATTAATTTTGGGGCAGGTTGAAAGACAAATGAAACATCCATGGACATTTAGCTGTCCTGGGAGATAAACATTGGGTTGTTATTTTACCTGACATGCATGTGGTCCTCTTTTTAGCTGGTTCTTTGTAGAATTCTGACCCGGAGTCATACAAAATTGTGTGTTTCTCTACTCCAACGATTTATCCACAGATAAAAATTGAAACCTTGTTAGTTTTTAGTTATCTTTAATTCATCTCTCCTCATTTCTCTTTCAAGCATCCACGCGGGTTTGTATCTTACTGATATCCAATAAGCAGACGCTTGTTCACGCGTGCGAGCGGTGTGGGGGAAAGGATTGAATAACATGTATGTGTACATTTATTTTGCAACGCTCACTTACGCAACGTGGCCTGTGAGGTTTGCGTGTTAGAGGATAGTGTTCAAATTTCTGCTGAGCAGTAGGCCTACTGTGCACCTGCAGGCCGAGTGTGTCCTTTCTCAGCTCTATTTTACTTCCAAACTGATTTGTTTGTTGAAATCAAAATATATTGTTTACTGACCCTGAAATGTTGCAGCCAGACGCTCTGACCTTACGTTGCACCTGGAACAAGCCTTGAAGCTCACTGCTTGTGTGAGCTTTGATATAAATAACATGAATGAGATGACCCACCAAGTTCAAAGTTGATCTCTGACCTTAATGCTCTCATATTCTCTGTGGCAAAGGCAGCAGCCATGTCAATCAAAGAATAGAGATAGTGCATTAATCCTAACCTAAATGTATACAGGAGCAACTCTCTCAGGTCATCTCATGGACACACAAACCTAGAGAGCTGGTCGCTGGCTACAGTCTTGAGTTCTTGCTCCTGAATGATATATAGCCCAACTTTGTTGGAAATTGAAAACGTAATTAAATCGGTCAGTCAGTCCTTTAACCGGTCCAGTCATTCATCCAGGGCCAGTGTTAAAGGCTATAGGGCTAGCTGCTCTGGACTCTCAGACTTAGATCAAATGGTTCTCCTTAGGGGATTTGCTTTCAGAGCACTCAAGGTTAAACCGGTCTGCATTGACCAAGCATTGATCAATTAATTAGATGGATCCCAATCAATTATTGGGTTTATGTTGTATTTTTGTTTTAATTTGACCTGCTAGTTTAATGTGCATTGTGTTGATAAGTCATTGATGACTACAGGTTTGGGCTCTCTTTATGATGGCTTCTCTTGTGATGAGCTCATGTGTTGTACCCTCATGGGGGACTGAGCTGGCCCTTAGGTGTCATTGGTTGTTTCTACACTTGACACTTACATGCGACTTCTGCTATCAGAATACGAAGATCGCATTGAAAAGACGGGTCTAGACGCACAAAAGTCACTTTGGGGTCTGATTGTGTTCAGATCTGGCTGACCACTTCAGAAGGTGGTCAGGGATGCATTGTGTGCGAATGTCTCCTCAGTCAGGACGCAATCAGACTACCGAAAGCGCATACAGTGGGTGATGTCATCTGCACTCCTCCAACAAGTCTCCAGGAAACGTGTGTTTTGGGACCGAGATGCACCTTTTCATTATAATGTTGGAGGATATATGTTCCTAGCGTGTGAGGAATGTGTTTGCTGGCCTCATAAATGCTAGCCAGCTAGGTAATATTCAGAAAAACTATGTTTTGTTTGGCTAGAGTTATGCTAACCTGTTTGCAATCCCTTTAGCATTGCTTGCTAGCTACAGAGGTTAGCTGGCTAGTTAGTTACAGTAGTTAGCTACTGCCATCAGTTGTTGTGTTGTCATATTTTGCCTATTCAACTGTTTGTAGAATGCATATTGGAATTTGAATGTAGGGGGAATAGGGGATCCGGACACACTGTGGACATGGTAGACACCTTTAAATGTAGGTGTAGATGCAAGACACGTTCGGAATTCCATGATCAGAATACTAAAGCTGCATGAACTGTCAAGTCTAGACACGGCCATTGATCACTAATTAATTTTAATACTGCACTTCTCCTTTGTAAGTATGGATTCATACACTCTTCG
Organism: Coregonus lavaretus; assembly: GCF_964263955.1. Taxonomy (NCBI): domain Eukaryota; kingdom Metazoa; phylum Chordata; class Actinopteri; order Salmoniformes; family Salmonidae; genus Coregonus; species Coregonus lavaretus. The sequence continues at coordinate 14,325 of NW_028166921.1, forward strand.
AAAAGAGGGTTCCAAAAGGGTTCTTCGGCTGTTCCCATAGGAGCAAGGTTATTATAGTTTTGTGATTTAATATTCGTTTTTATTTCTATTAGTTTTTAGATTTTTATTTGAAATTCAGTTTAGTTTCAGTTAGTTTTCAGACTTGATTGACTAGTTTTTGATAAAAACATTTCTATTTCGTTTTTATATTCTTTAGTTTCAGTTTTTTTAGAGTTAGGGATAGAAACCCCATTATATTTTGCCCAAAGTTTATTTTATATTAGTTAGATTTGCAGTCAAAGATAGTAGTTTCAGTATAATTTTAGTTTTTCAAATGTTTTTGGTTTATTTCCGTTGACTATAATGACCTTGCATAGGAGAACCCTTTGAAGAACCGTTTTTGGTTCCTGGTAGAACCATTTTTGGTTCCATGTAGAACCCTCTATGGAAAGGGTTCTACCTGGAACCAAAAATTGTTATTTTAAGGGTTCTCCTATGGGGACACCTGAAGAACCCTTTAGGTTCTAGATAGCACCTTTTTTTTCTAAGAGTGTATTGGCCATTACTGTAGATGACCCTCAAGGGACTAAAATAAATCAATGGTGGGTGACTACTGTGACTACCTAACTTAATGTAATGAGGCTCAGAGTTAAAAGAGTGAAGCCCAGCCATGCTTTATAGTAAGGTGCTGTTAGCCAGTATTACTCGTGATTACTTTGGCTGTCCATCAGATTGTTGCTGACGGCTGGGTTCTGACCCTTCCCGTGCCAATGATGGTGACTGAAGCGTGCAGCCTCAGCCCCCACCCTTTGATCTATGTGGGTGGATGTCTTCCCCCACTCTGATCTCACAGAGCAGCTCGGGCGGCAGGTAGCTTAGTGGTTAAGAGCGTTGTGCCAGTAACCGAAAGGTTGCTGGTTCTAATCTCCGAGCCGACCAGGTGAAAAATCTGTTGATGTGTCCTTGAGCAAGGCACTTAACCCTAATTGCTCCTGTAAGTTGCTCTGGATAAGAGCGTCTGCTAAATGACTTTTTTTATTTTTTATCTAATGTCTCCTGTCAAAGTGACGCCTTCCTGATATCAGCCCATCAGTGCTACTGTCTGCAACTTCAATACAGACAAAGACATGCACTGGCAACTTGATTATCAAGACCCCACCCTATACACACACACAAGTTTGTTTTACTATCATTGTGGGGGTCAAACAATTGATTCCCATTCAAAATTATATTTTCCCTAACCCTAAACATAACCCTTAACCTAACCCTAAACCTAACACATAACCCTAAACCTAACCCCAATTGTAACCCTAACCCTAAACCTAACCCCTAAGCCTAAAATAGCCATTTTCCTTGTGGGGACTGACGAATTGTCCTTGTTTTACTATCCTTGTGAGGACTTCTGGTCCTGTAGTGAAAGTCCCCTGTAGCTCAGTTGGTAGAGCATGGCGCTTGCAACACTAGGGTTGTGGGTTCGTTTCCCACGGGGGGCCAGAATGAAAAATGTATGCACTCACTAACTGTAAGTCGCTCTGGATAAGAGTGTCTGCTATATGACTAAAATGTAAATCCCCAGAGACACATGAGGGTACATGAGCTCTACTTAAGCAATAAGTCCTGAGGAGGTGTGGTATATGGCCAATATACCACGACTAAGGACTGCTCTTATGCGCAACGCAGAGTGCCTGGACACAGCCCTTAGCCGTGGTATATTGGCCATATACCACAAACCCCCGAGGTACCTTATTGCTATTACAAACTGGTTGCCAACGTAATTAGATCAGTAAAAATACATGTTTTGTCATACCCGTGGTATACGGTCTGATATACCATGGCTGTCAGCCAATCAGCATTCAGGGCTCGAACCACTCAGTTTATAATCTACTGTAAACCACTCTGGCCTTTAAAGATTGACCCTGATTGATGTGATGAAAGCCTTTTCTTCATTAGTGGTAATTGTGACTGAATCATCAACGCTTTGTACCATACTGTCAAGAGTTTCTTTCTTTTCAAAGATTGCTAAAGACAGAGATAAGGTGAAGATTGATTTACATTTATATTTTTCTTTCTGTTGCTGAAATCTCTCAGCACAGCAGTATCAGCAGCACTGTACGTTCTCAGCCATTTATAACCAGTGAAATTGATGTAGAGCATTTAAACATCTGTGTGCTTTGCTTATTAGCTCCCGACTTGATGAAAAGACCGTTTAACTTCTCACTGTGGTTTGGTCTGCCCTCTGTGTGATAAATTCACTGTGCAGAAGTAAAAAAAGCTGGGTTCCCTATCTTGATTTCCACAAGCTGTAGTGCACCGGGCTCATATTTCCACCCACCCTGCCATCTATACTGTAACAGTGCACCAGGCCACCCATTCCCTGATCTGGCTTTCTTACATGTTGCAGCAGCTTCCTTTGAGGTTTCCTTTGTACAAGGTTGCAGTGTGGTGTGATGTGAAAAGCTTTAATGCGTTTATTGTGGAGAGAAAAGTGTTTGTCTGTGTGTATGTATGTGTCTGTTCGTGTGTCTGTGTGTGTTTGTCTGTGTGTCTGTCTGTGTGTATGTATGTGAGTGTCTGTGTGTCTGTACTGTGTGTATGTATGTGTCTGTCACACACACATTCACACACCAGAAATCTGCCGGCAGTTTATCACTTCTTATAAATATTCCTATTTTGATCTTCTGGATCAAGGTTGGCTGGGTCTCTCTCATGTTGTGCTCTACATGTCAACCTCTGTCACAGGGGTCTTGTCTGACAGAACAGTTGTTGCTTGCACTTCTTTAGAAATGGCCTGGAAGCCTGGAACGTGACAGCAGGTCTGCAGACCACTGAATAGAGCCCCTGCACAGTGAGCTCATGGGGCGTGCATGGGGAGAGTCAATTCACCCACCAGAGGGGAAAGGGGAAAGGGAAGGCCCAGAGAAAAAAGGCAAAGTTATCTCATTGTTGGGAGGATTACGTTTCAGCTGCATGGGTTTATGGAAACAGCGTGTGTTGCGTACACACACACACACACACACACACACACACACACACACACACACATACACACACACACACACACACACACACACACACATTAACACAGTCAATATCTCCCAGAAACACCTGTGTTCACAGATCCACATAGAATAATAGGAAGCTTTTGGGTTGTGTGCTCATCTTTTTCTTGTATTGACTAGTGCCCCTTCCTGTTCATTGTAGTCCGTAGAAAAGACAGTTCCTGCTGCTTACTTTGGTGGCAGTATCAATGGACATGCGCTCACCTGTCTGAGAGGTTTACACATCATTAAGTTCCAGACGCAGGCTGGAACGTGCCATTAACTATTGTAATGAAAGCATTCAATATCCCACTGAGCACAGATGTCAGTTCAACATCTAGTTTTGATTTACATTTGGTTGAGTTGTCAACTAATGTGAATTGAATGTGAAATCAACCAAAAATTTCACCCTGTCATTGCATTTAGGTTAAAATAGCCTTACGTTGATGACTTTTAGCAATCCAATCAGTTTTCCACATTGATTCAACATCATCACATTTTGGTTGAAATGACGTGGAAACAACGTTAATTCAACCAGTTTTTGCCAAGTGGTTTGTTCTTTATTATACACTATATGGAGGGTGGGCCTCACTGCAGAGGTAATCCTGTAGCTCAGTTGGTAGAGCATGGCGCTTGCAACGCCAGGGTTATGGGTTTGATTCCCACGGGGGGCCAGTATGAAAAATGTATGCACTCACTGACTGTAAGTTGCTCTGGATAAGAGCGTCTGCTAAATGACTAAAATGTAATCAGACTAAGGAAACTTTTCTCTGTTGTTATTTCATATACTCAGGTTAGGTTGTTATTAGAAAAGAGAATGTGTTCTCAATGACCTACCTGGTCAAATAAACACTAACAGAAGCCTGTCACATACAGTAGTTATTGTGTCTCTGTTATATGCTGATTCAGCACACTAAGAGAGAGTAGGTCTCACTAGACATTGTAGTTTACAGTTGGCTCTGGTCCTAGTGTCAGTATTGAGTTTAACTCTACTTCCTATCCCAACTAAGCATTATTGTTGTCCCACCCTGCTGTGTACAATAGGAGATCAATGGAAGCGTGGACTGGGGGCTCTTTTTTGTGCTGTGATTAGCAGTGTTTGGTGTTGGGGTGGGGCGAGTGTGTGTGCATGTGTATCCATGCTAAAGGATGTCCAGTCTGAGTCTTCTCACTGGGGATGAAGGCACATTGAGTGTAGTGCCGTATGGTTGGATCTGATGTGGGGAGTGTAGCATTGTAGCGTGTGATGTGTGTGATGTGAGTGTGTGTTTGAGCCACAGAGCAGAGTAGTGAGTTATTACTTCCCTTCATCCTGGCTGTCCGTCTGTGGCCGGTGGCTCCGTCTCTGCTCCCTCCCTCCCTGGGTGTCTGTCAGGATCCACTCCCTTCACTGAACACATGGCTCCACACACTGCAGAGCAGAAACACATTTAATAGCAGGAGTCAGTGCTGTTTCCTCTATCTCTCAGCTTCATGTATATTACTATCATATCACAGCATATAGCTAGACCCCTGAACTCAAAGACACAGACAGAGAATGAGAAAGAGCAGGAGTTAAATAGTGTAGAGTAAAAGACAAAGAAAGGAAGAGAAGTGTCTTGTCTTGCTCTCCCTGTCTCCCTTTGAGAGTCGCAAACAAAACTAGGAATGGGCTAAGGGTCATTTAGAAGAGAGTACTAGATTGTGATAAAGGAAAAATGGAAGGGAAATGGAAACAAGAAAAGTATTATCTTTCCAACAAGAGCTCCTGTATACCCTATGCCCTTGAAATTAAGAATATCTTAATTTAAATTTATGGTCGGAGCACCCCAAGTATACGCTTCCTGGATCTATGTATCCCTTTCTGCTTATAGCCATTTAGAATTAAATCAGTGCAATTTAGGAAACCAAATGAGTTACCGATTCAGCTGGAGAGTCAAATGAGGAAAGAGAGAAATGGTTCCATTGATGGCTCTGTGCCCTGAAGACAAATTCTACCGGTCAAAGGGTCAAGGGGGTCAAACTCCTTACAGCACTTAAGAGGTCACCGTGACAAAGGGACAATAATGGGCCTGTCACACAACATACACTCCCATAGTATCCCTCAGTCTACTGACACACTCAAGTAAGTGTATAGCCCCCTTCACATTACACCCAACAACATATGTGTATATCCTCATCTGTGACTGTGAGAATCACAATGTCATCATTAGATGTTAACAAGAGCATAAGTTGACAAGGTTAAGCCTACATCCATTTTCTTGATCAATCTAGAGGGTTTAACAGGAATGTGAGCAGAGCTCTACCATTAGTCTTTGGGCTGTAGTGGTAGTTTTCCTTGTGTTGTCAGTAGCAGTAGCAGGGAGGAGTGAGCAGAACTGATTGATTTGACAGTCCATAACAGATGACCATTAGAGGGGCTGGCTGACAGTTTAATGAGAGAGAAGCTTCCAGCAACAGGCAGCTTATTGCTTCTATAGGATGAAAGGTCAGGACAGATTGTTCTCTGTCCGTATGTCCGTCTGCACGTTGACGTTTCCTCCAAGAACAAAAGCTATTTTCTGTCCTCTTCCCTTTCATTTATTATTCTCCGGTATGTAGGTAGCCTACTCCCCATAATGACATCCTGGATATTAGCGTCAGTTGTCAGATTGTGTGTTTCATTACAGAGTTGTGTGACACTGTTATTATTCAGATTGGCTTGGGGTTTAAGTAGCTTTTATTGAGGTTGGCCTTTTAAGTTCCATGTAGATTTCAAGCATTACCGTACTTCAAAGATGTGTTATACTGTAACAAATATCATTCATATTCTAAGTTCTCGCAATACTTCTGAAATTGCCTAATATGTGGCATGCACATCAAAATGGTAGTATTAAGTACTAAGCAAAAACTAGAAGAAAAAACAAACATATTTTATTTTTGTCCTACTCAAGATATGTCTGGTGTAATAATTTTTAGCTCAGAAGTGGATTAAAGGCTTTTAAGGGTAATTTCCTTAAATCTGCAGAGTTTAAGTATGTTTGTAGCTTTGAAATGCACTTCATGCCCATGAGTCAGGAGCCATTACTGTCAATACAACCCAGAGTCCTGATTATATGGTAGGGACAGAAAGAGAGGAAGACAGAGAGAGGTAACTAGAGAAAGAGGGAGAGAGAGGAGAGAGACAGAAAGAGAGGGAGAGAGTGAAGGAGAGAGAGAGAGCTGCTGCTCTGCGCTGCTCTGCTCCATATGAGATAGTTGTATTAAACCTGCACTGCGGAGGGAGGCACTGACTGCACTGGGCTGGCAGAGACATTGTCTGGCTGGTCACTGCTGACTGGACTGCAGGGTATTGGCTGGTTCATGTTGGGTCCCTGGCCTATTAATAATAAAATATTAGATTCAGACTTATACATAGGAACAACAACTTACAGACGAACACAAATAACGACTACATCTCCTCTGCCCAGACCTACATGTTCACCCCCCCATCCCTAGTGCCTGCATTATTGTTTGCCACATAGCCTTACATTTTACTAATTTGTTTTTCTTGGTCGCCCATGCTATTTCAATACTTCAGTAATAAATCATTCGATTTTTTCATTGTGTTAATGATGGCAGATTGATTAATTTTGTGTATATGTTTTTTCAAGATGAGTGATGAGAAGAGAATCGTCCAGCCCATTGGGTATCTCACTACACCCCCATATGCCATGTCTTGAAATATGCACACAAACGGATTGAAAGTAAGTTTACATTCTAATACACTGCTCAAAAAAATAAAGGGAACACTTAAACAACACATCCTAGATCTGAATGAATGAAATAATCTTATTAAATACTTTTTTCTTTACATAGTTGAATGTGCTGACAACAAAATCACACAAAAATGATCAATGGAAATCAAATTTATCAACCCATGGAGGTCTGGATTTGGAGTCACCCTCAAAATTAAAGTGGAAAACCACACTACAGGCTGATCCAACTTTGATGTAATGTCCTTAAAACAAGTCAAAATGAGGCTCAGTAGTGTGTGTGGCCTCCACGTGCCTGTATGACCTCCCTACAACGCCTGGGCATGCTCCTGATGAGGTGGCGGATGGTCTCCTGAGGGATCTCCTCCCAGACCTGGACTAAAGCATCCGCCAACTCCTGGACAGTCTGTGGTGCAACGTGGCGTTGGTGGATGGAGCGAGACATGATGTCCCAGATGTGCTCAATTGGATTCAGGTCTGGGGAACGGGCGGGCCAGTCCATAGCATCAATGCCTTCCTCTTGCAGGAACTGCTGACACACTCCAGCCACATGAGGTCTAGCATTGTCTTGCATTAGGAGGAACCCAGGGCCAACCGCACCAGCATATGGTCTCACAAGGGGTCTGAGGATCTCATCTCGGTACCTAATGGCAGTCAGGCTACCTCTGGCGAGCACATGGAGGGCTGTGCGGCCCCCGAAAGAAATGCCACCTCACACCATGACTGACCCACCGCCAATCCGGTCATGCTGGACGATGTTGCAGGCAGCACCATGGCGTCTCCAGACTCTGTCACGTCTGTCACATGTGCTCAGTGTGAACCTGCTTTCATCTGTGAAGAGCACAGGGCGCCAGTGGCGAATTTGCCAATCTTGGTGTTCTCTGGCAAATGCCAAACGTCCTGCACGGTGTTGGGCTGTAAGCACAACCCCCACCTGTGGATGTCGGGCCCTCATACCACCCTCATGGAGTCTGTTTCTGACCGTTTGAGCAGACACATGCACATTTGTGGCCTGCTGGAGGTCATTTTGCAGGGCTCTGGCAGTGCTCCTCCTGCTCCTCCGTGCACAAAGGCGGAGGTAGCGGTCCTACTGCTGGGTTGTTGCCCTCCTACGGCCTCCTCCACGTCTCCTGATGTACTGGCCTGTCTCCTGGTAGCACCTCCATGCTCTGGACACTACGCTGACAGACACAGCAAACCTTCTTGCCACAGCTCGCATTGATGTGCCACGCTGGATGAGCTGCACTACCTGAGCCACTTGTGTGGGTTGTAGACTCCGTCTCATGCTACCACTAGAGTGAAAGCACCGCCAGCATTCAAAAGTGACCAAAACATCAGTCAGGAAGCATAGGAACTGAGAAGTGGTCTGTGGTCACCACCTGCAGAACCACTTCTTTATTGGGGGTGTCTTGCTAATTTCCTATAATTTCCACCTGTTGTCTATTCCATTTGCACAACAGCATGTGACATGTATTGTCAATCAGTGTTGCTTCCTAAGTGGACAGTTTGATTTCACAGAAGTGTGATTGACTTGGAGTTACATTGTGTTGTTTAAGTGTTCCCTTTATTTTTTTGAGCAGTGTACTTCTGACAGCAAACTTTCTTGCTCCGCCCATAACTTCTGGACTTTATAGCATTCCCAGAAAGCATGAATTATTGAGTCATTATTAGTTTTACACTTAAGACATGATTCTGCCATTGTGGTGTAGAATTTGTGAATTTTGTCTCTTTTGTATAATAAATTCTATACATTAGTTTATACTGGATTAAGCGTACATTTTCGTTAACTGTAATTTCGTTAGTTATGCTCCAACTTTCCCTCCATCTTGTGCCAACATCAGTTCTTTTTAAGTCTTGGTTCCAATAGTTTATATTTTTTTCTAAGAGATTGTCAGTTGGATATGCTCTCTGCAAGGTTTTGTATATCTTCCCTATCATATGAACATCCTTTTCTGACTCAAATAAGGTTCCCTCAAGGTCCAAAAGATTGATGTATTTGACACTATCTACATTGGTCAGTCCAAAATTACTTTTTAATTCTGTCATGGAAATAACTGTATTTCCTGTTACCAAGTCATTTATGGTTTCTCTGCCTTTAGTTTTCCATGTGGACCAATTTATTGGTGAATTCCGAAAAGCTATCCAAGGATTGTTCCATAAGGTTGGGTTTTTAGGGATTGATATTGGTTCTTGTAGAATATGTTTCATTTTCCTCCATATTGTTATAGTGTTCTTAACTATGAAGTTGTTAATGTTCTTAGCTTTATCCTTTGAAAATAGACACGTAAAAAGATTCTGGGGATGAGCATGCGCATCTTCAATATGTACCAATTATTCGTCTTTAGTGCATTTAACTATATGTCGCAAGTAAAAGCCTTGGGTGACGAGTTGATACAATTCCAAGTCTGGAAGGTTAAAACCACCCTCAGATTTAGGAAGATGTAAAACGTTCTTTATTATTCTATGAGATTTATTTGCCCATACTGTATAAAGTCGATTATGACCGAGTATACTTTTTTAAAGAATGTCTTCGGTGGTGTAATTGGTATTGAGAGAGAGGAGGAGAGGAGAGAAGATCACAGGGTTTTGGGGGCAGGCAGGCGGTATAGAAATGGTTCTGGCATTAATGCAACAAGTCACAGTCCATCCCTGTTTGCTCACCTGGTTGGCAGGCTGTCCCACAACCCTCAGATCCTCTCCACATGGTGTGAATGACTTTTATATTTCACCCCAGTCCAGGCTGTTTCACTTGGCTGAAGTTCAGCTCCGTTATGTCTCTCTCCTGGAGACCATGCTGCAGTATAATCCAGACTCTGTTTGATACAGTGTGTGTGTTTGTGTGTGCGTGTGCGTGTGTGTGTGTGTTGGCTTCTGGGTCTTGTGGTCTCCCAGAACACATCCTTACTGATGTCCTCCCTCTCCCTGACCAACACCCTGACAACATCTAACATCTAACCCACTGCTCAGAGAACAAGCTTATTCAATTATAGTTTCCATGTCTTTCCTGATGGGATGGCTGCTATTACTGGCTAAATTGATTTTCTCCTTCATTCTAGGCTTCCCCTTTTGATATTTGAGATGGTTTGGTTTTCTAGGATGCTGCATTAGAAATAGTATGCCTTCAAGGTGACTTGTTTCATTTCAGAATGAATCATGTATTGAATTATATATGGGCTTTTTTCACGCACCTCTGCTTTGTTATGCTTCAGGGGCGTTCTATTACAGTATTCACTCCTATGAATGGTAGAATTGATCCTAAGTGTTCTTTTAAAGGGTCTGATCAATAATCACACAATTCGTTTAGTCTGAGAACACAGCAAATATTGGAGCCACGGAGGCCTCTGCATAAAAAACAGTAGTCAGCATGATGGTAACAAAACACAAGTCTGTGTGTGTTTTGCAGACATCATATATCTTGAAGTTCTCTTTAAAGAGGACCTTTTAAGAGCTTCAAGATTGTCAATGCTTCCTTAGTATCCAGATTCCTGGGCTGCTCAATCTGTCATAACAGGGCTCCCTCCCTCACAACAATAAAATGAATGTTGCCATTAAGGAGCACAGCCATGTGTGAATGTTTCAGAGCATCCCACATTAATAGCTTGTCAAATGTGTTTTTCTTCTTATAGGAGGCATTTAAAATGAGCTGCCAGGCAGATACTGTATGTTGTTGGGCTTGGTTTGTGGAATATGGAGGCACAATATGGTTGGCACTGTGGGGATTACTTTTCATTCCAGGGACTGGTAATAATGGACGTTTGAAAGACCAGTGAGATGTATCATGTCACAATATGAACAATAATTGTTTGTTCACCAAAGGTTTTTCCTCCTCCAGCTGAGATGTACTGACTGCATTATACTGTCATCATCCACGAAGGCATTCAGTACGTCAAACTATGTTCCTAGAAGAAAGTGATCCCACAGTAAAAATAAAAACACCATTGTTGAGCCACTTCATTGTTTGGCTTGATTGACTGCCTGTCAAGGCAGTTACTGTAGCAACCATATACTATACTGTGCATTCTCCTAGTACAGTCACACAGCAGCCTCTACTTCCCTATACCCTCTCAACTCTATTGTCACTGACACTGTACATGTCCTCTTGGCTTCCTGCTGATGTTCATTTGAAGATGGAAAGTGATGAAATCCTTGAATAACATGGCTGGCTGTGGCTGAGGAGGGGAGAGGAGAGAACAAAGCCCTGGGGGGAAGGAAGGCTACCGCTGCTGCTGCCATTTCCTAAACTAGCTGGGGAGCGATGCTGAGTGAAAGAGATTGCAGGGAGGAGAAGTGTGAGATAGGGAGGAGGGGAAGGGGATAGGAGGGAGGTGGAGAGGGGAGAGAAGGGGGAGAGCTGTGCCACACAGGGAGCAGGTGAAGTAGACAGGGAGGTGCACTAGATGAAGTCAATTACACACACACACACAGCTGCTTCCTACTATACTGGTAATGAGTTTCTCCTTTCCACATGCCACCACCTCTCTCTTATTAGCTGGGATGTGGCGACCAAAATATTGTTATGACAAAATGTTTTTCTTTGGCCCTGTTGCTATCTATCGACAGCAAACCTTTTATTAAATTTTTATTCAACCCCCCAACCTACCCTCACATTTCAGTGAGATTAAGTTCCATTATGACAGCTGGGAGACATTCCTGAGAAGTAGAGGAAAGAAAGTACAGGCATGTGTTTGAGACTTGATTGTGGGTAAATGGAGGGAAAAGCTAATATGACGCATTGCTCTCTCTCTCTCTCTCTCTCTCTCTCTCTCTCTCTCTCTCTCTCTCTCTCTCTCTCTCTCTCTCTCTCTCTCTCTCTCTCTCTCTCTCTCTCTCTCTCTCTCTCTCTCTCTCTCTCTCTCTCTCTCTCTCTCTCTCTCTCTCTCTCTCTCTCTCTCTCTCTCTCTCTCTCTCTCTCTCTCTCTCTCTCTCTCTCTCTCTCTCTCTCTCTCTCTCTCTCTCTCTGCTAATTTACAAATGTTGTAGGGGAGTAGGGCAGCCATGTTGGTTGTCTCGAGCAAGGTTGTGCTGATAATCAAATATACAGTGGTATGTCTTTTGAGTTGAAACACAGCATCAAAACACATCAAAGGGGACCTTGAAGCGTATTTTGATGGAACGAAAGACGGACGGATGGATGGATGGACAGACAGCCAGCCAGACCTGGGGATGAGCAGGGAGGGCTGTGTTTGAAGGGGTCACCTAAAGCAATTTACACAACCAGTCAAAGGCTTGGACACACCTACTCATTCAAGGGTTTTTCTTTATTTTTACTATTTTCTACATTGTAGAATAATAGTGAAGAGATCTAAACTATAAAATAACACATATGGAATCATGTAAAGCCGTGGTCAAAAGTTTTGAGAATGACACAAGTATTGGTCTTCACAAAGTTTGCTGCTTCAGTGTTTTTAGATATTTTTGTCAGATGTTACTATGGTATACTGAAGTATAATTACAAGCATTCCATAAGTGTGAAAGGCTTTTATTGACAATTACATTACGTTTATGCAAAGAGTCAATATTTGCAGTGTTGACCCTTCTTTTTCAAGACCTCTGCAATCCGCCCTGGCATGCTGTCAATTAACTTCTGGGCCACATCCTGACTGATGGCAGACCATTCTTGCATAATCAATGCTTGGAGTTTGTCAGAATATGTGGGGTTTTGTTTGTCGACCCGCCTCTTGAGGATTGACCACAAGTTCTCAATGGGATTAAGGTCTGGGGAGTTTCCTGGCCATTGACCCAAAATGTCGATGTTTTGTTCCCCGAGCCACTTAGTTATCACTTTTGCCTTATGGCAAGGTGCTACATCATGCTGGAAAAGGCATTGTTCATCACCAAACTGTTCTTGGATGGTTGGGAGAAGTTTCTCTCTGAGGATGTGTTGGTACCATTCTTTATTCATGGCTGTGTTCTTAGGCAAAATTGTGAGTGAGCCCACTCCCTTGGCTGAGAAGCAACCCCACATATGAATGGTCTCAGGATGCTTTACTGTTGGCATGACACAGGACTGATGGTAGCGCTCACCTTGTCTTCTCCGGACAAGCTTTTTTCTGGATGCCCCAAACAATCGGAAAGGGGATTCATCAGAGAAAATGACTTTACCCCAGTCCTCAGCAGTCCAATCCCTGTACCTTTTGCAGAATATCAGTCTGTCCCTGATGATTTTCCTGGAGAGAAGTGGCTTTTTTGCTGCCCTTCTTGACACCAGGCCATCCTCCAAAAGTCTTCGTCTCACTGTGCGTGCAGATGCACTCACACCTGCCTGCTGCCATTCCTGAGCAATCTCTGCACTGGTGGTGTCCCGCAGCTGAATCAACTTTAGGAGACGGTCCTGGCGCTTGCTGGACTTTCTAATTTAACCTCTCTCCTTGAAGTTCTTGATTATCCGATAAATGGTTGATTTAGGTGCAATCTTACTAGCAGCAATATCCTTGCCTGTGAAGCCCGTTTTGCCATCATAAAAACTGAGGCAGCAGACTTTGTGAAAATTAATATTTGTGTCATTCTCAAAACTTTTGACCCGACTGTAGTAACCCAAAAAGTGTTAAACAAATCAAAATATATTTTTAATTTGCGATTCTTCAAATAGCCACCTTGATGACAGCTTTGCAAACTCTTGGCATTCTCTCAACCAGCTTCATGAGGTAGTCACCTGGAATGCATTTGAATTAACAGGTGCCTTCTTAAAAGTTAATTTGTGGAATTTCTTTCCTTCTTAATGCGTTTGAGCCAATCAGTTGTGTTGTGACAAGGTAGGGGGGGTATACAGAAGATAGCCCTATTTGGTAAAATACCAAGTCCATATTATGGCAAGAACAGCTCAAATAAAGAAAGACAAACGACAGTCCATCATTAAGACATGAAGGTCAGTCAATACAGAAAATGTAAAGAACTTTGAAAGTTTCTTCAAGTGCAGTCGCAAAACCATCAAGCGCTATGATTAAACTGGCTCTCATGAGGACCGCCACAGGAATGGAAGACCCAGAGTTACCTCTGCTGCAGAGGATACGTTCATTAGAGTTACCAGCCTCAGAAATTGCAGCCCAAATAAATGCTTCACAGAGTTCAAGTCTGTAGTAACTTGACAAGGAATGCCTACACACATTTCAATATTACTTTCCTTTACTTTCAACCTAAGAAATAAAAGGTGTACAGCCATGTACAAACGGTACAAATACAGCAAAACGATACAGCCCACTAAACCTGTGGTAGAGTCGCATTGAACGGATCTGACTCTGGGTGATGGCATCATCAAAGGGGAAAGGTCACGGTCAATGCCAATATTAACACATTAATAGTAATCATACTATACTGCAGGTAAGTACAACACATATTCAATGTAATTATTTATATACTGTCCACACTATAACAAAGTCACAGACACATCTCAATATCAATTGTTCAGAGGGGACTGTGTGAATCAGGCTTTCATGCTCGAATTGCTGCAAAGAAACCACTACTAAAGGACACCAATAAGAAGAAGAGACCTGCTTGGGCCAAGAAACACGAGCAATGGACATTAGACCGATGGAAATGTGTTATTTTGGTCTGGAGTCCAAATTGGAGATTTCTGGTTCCAACCGCCGTGTCTTTGTGAGACGTGGTGTGGGTGAACGGATGATCTCTGCATGTGTGGTTCCCACCATAAAGCATGGAGGAGGAGGTGTTATGGTGTGGGGGTGCTTTGCTGGTGACACTGTCTGTGATTTATTTAGAATTCAAGGCACACTTAATCAGCATGGCTACCACAGCATTCTGCAGTGATACGCCATCCCATCTGGTTTGGGCTTAGTGGGAGTATCATTTGTTTTTCAACAGGACAATGACACAACACAACTCCAGGCTGTGCAAGGGCTATTTTACCAAGAAGGAGAGTGATGGAGTGCTGCATCAGATGACCTGGCCTCCACAATCCCCCGACCTCAACCCAATTGAGATGGTTTGGGAGGAGTCGGACAGCAGAGTGAAGGAAAAGCAGCCAACAAGTGCTCAGCATATGTGGGAACTCCTTCAAGACTGTTGGAAAAGCATTCCAGGTGAAGCTGGTTGAGAGAATGCCAAGAGTGTGCAAAGCTGTCATAAAGGCAAAGTGTGTCTATTTGAAGAATCTGAAATATAAAATATATTTTGATTTGTTTAACACTTTTTTGGACTTTAAAACTTTTGACCACGACTGTACATGATTCCATATGTGTTATTTCATAGTTTTGATGTCTTCACTATTATTCTACAATGTAGAAAATAGTAAAAATAAAGAAAAACCCTTGAATGAGTAGGTCTGTCCAAACCTTTGACTGGTACTGTACGTTTACGGCTGGAGATGCAGAGATCTTATTTGTTGTGTGCTGCGAAGAGGAATTTCAAAACCTGGGAGCAAAAAAATCTATGACAATATGTCATCTTGCCTTTGGTGAGGTATTGTTGTGAGTATCTCATTCGTGTGCGTATTTCCGCTGTGTTTGAATTCAAACAGAGGCAGCTCTTGATATGGAGACTCAAACGGTTCTCTATTTTCTGACATTTCTCGCTCTCTCCTGCCTCATTGTCTCTCTTTCTGCCCCTCCCTCCCTCCCTCTCTCCTGTGGATGCCTGTCTAGAATGATGGAATGAGCTGCTTCTGAATGGACTTGTGGGGTGTGGCTTTTAGAAAGGCCAACCCCAGTGGGGCCAGAGACTGTGACCCACAGAGAAGTGACAGTGAGAGACAGACAGACACACACATAGGATGACAGACAGACAGCCCTGCTGAAGACCAGCGTAAAGCTTCCTCTTCCTTTGCCCCCCCCCCCCCACTGCCGCCCCACTGACTTTGGCTACTGTATAGGAGGCCTACACACACTGCTTTAACACTTTGACCAGGTAACAGGCACTTTTACACATCAACCAGGTAAACATGATATCTATTGGTGGCGTATTTGATCTGAAAGGATAGTTTGAGAAGAGATAAGAGGTGATCTGTGATTTATATTACACCTGGTGTGATGTATGATTATGATTATGCTAGCATGTGGATCTCAGGTGGAGGAGAAGATAGAGTGGCGGTGGAGGTGATGGAGGGATAGTAGCCCTGTGTTCTCCCCTGACAGAGAAGGATGGCTCCACACCTCCTGCCTCTCTCTCTCTGCCTGCAGGGATCAAGATCAGGGGGACACAGGCCTGCACACGCTGCATTTGTCACGGGTGAGTGCCAGCGTTTGGCCCTGCCCCCCTCACACGCCCACTGTGCTGCCATGGCCACCTCTCCGTAGGGCGGGGAGGAGGGTGGTGGAGGAGGCTTCTCTAGGGGAGTCCCACAGGGCAGCAGACTGATTAATCTGTCACAATGGGGAAGGATGCTTCATATCACCCTCTCTCTCTCCCTCTCTCTGTCTCTGTCTCTCTATGTCTCTCTCTTTATCTCTCCCTCTCTCTCTCTTGCCCCCCCCCCCCCCCCTCTCTCTCTCCCTGCACTGTGGTGTATGTGCCCTCTCTTTGTTACAATGTGTAATTAAGCTATAGCTCTTGTTGTGTTCTTCAGAGAAAGAGGTAGAAGTACTTAGTGTTGAATTGTTTTGAGATCTTATCTTTGTGTTCCAAAAGAGTATGTTCCAAAAATTGTGACTTTAAAGATGGAACCAACCTATGGTTGAGGACAGGAAAACCAGGGACACAGTCAGGCATTAGCAGACCAATGGTAGAGACGGTGTTATTAGAGAGAGGATGGATATGGTTTATTTTGGGCTGCAGGCAGGGTGACTCATCGAGAGTGACACAACACAAGTATGTGTGAACTGTGTGAAGAGACGTGTTGACAGGGCTGTCATCATTAGCACCCTCACACATTGTTTGCAGGGAATATGGAATCTTTACACCCACTGATGCTGCTGTCTCAGTGGCCAGCTGATGTTTTAATCTAGAACAATGGTGGAAGCTATTGTGGACTCTATAGTGCCATCAGTGGACATTATTTGACCCCAGCCTAATAGATCACGCAACCTTTGTAACACCTTTATAGCAGTCAAATCAACTTTATTATGTGGTTGTATTGTAAAAACCCAAACATCATCACTGACTGTTTCACGGCTTTGTCAAGAATGGTTAACTCCTGTGCTGCTGGTAGCGTTCCTTAATGGCAAGGGGAATCTTAGGAAATAATTGTCAAACTATGACAGGAAAAGGGAGGCCACGTCAGGGAGAACTGGATAAGAAACGGTTGATCACCCAACCAACTTCCTGCTCTTGCTTTGTAACTTTGCTGTTAAAACAATAAAATATCACCTCTTGCCATTTTCACAAGGCTTTACTCTCTCTTTAAGAATCAAAGTCCAGTTGTAGGCTGTTCCCCAGCGCTGTGTGCAGACATATCATATACAAAACCCTGTGAAATTAGAGTTCGCCAAACTTGGCCCAGTCAAGTTGAAGAAGTCAAGGTTACAGAATGGAACCTGGAATTGTTACTGTATATGCAGTGAACTGGAAACTCACATTTGTGACAGACCACTAGATTCCCCCATGGCCCTTTGCACTATTTAACATCTATCTCGATATCTCAGATGCAAGAAAAACATTTTTTTCAAAGACACTCAAACTACTTGGATATCTAGTACGTACAGTATAATATTGGAAAACTAGCACTAGGATTATCTCAATCACCTAAGTAGTCACCTAAGTAAAAACTGTTGAAATTACACAATGTGTGTCAACTGCAGTGCAAAAGATACACCAGATATTTGACCACTAAGTTGAGTTTCTATTGGATTTAAAGGGATAATCCATTTATCATTTGACAATATGGAATGAATGTGTTGCCCAATGTCTGGTATGATCTCTGTGGATAATGTGATTGTGTATATTTGTGTGTGTGTGCATGCATGTGTATGTTAGTAAGTGTGTGTCCTGTCCATGCACTTGTGTTTCTACAATATTGTATCTTGTCCCACGCCACTTCATACTATCCTAGTGAAGATGATATATTTGCTTTTTAAAGCTAAAGCAAGTTTGCAATATTTCGGTTACTGCTCAAACAGTGATTCATTGCAATAGATTAGTTCTGCTAGTGTTTGGATCAATAGATCAAATTACACAAGCCTCCCAAAAGGCCAATTTTTTAATGGAAATGCGTAGGAACACCGATACTGTTTTCTCAAAAGCTGATGCACATTGATTTGTGGGGGCACTTTTATAAATTGAGCTCAGCGCTGAGATCAGTATGTGTGTGTGTGTGTGTGTGTGTGTGTCTCAGTCTAACTCACTGAGCTGATAGAGATGGGTGGTAGGGGGAGGGGGTTTAGGCTTTGCACATGTCTGTTTATCACCTCACACCCAGCCATGTTTTCTCAAGATTATCATCCTGTCTCATAGTATCATTGTGTGGTTGCATGGGCTTCTCTTATAGCATCTGGCTCATGTTAGTGGACTGCAGCTCAGCTCAGTTCGGCTCAACTCACCTTGTTAAATGGATCCTGGGCTGATGTCGTAGAGTTGTTCTGCCTTTGCGTGTACTGGCGTGTGTGTGTGTGTGTGTGTGTGTGTGTGTGTGTGAGTGTGAGTGAGTGAGTGTGATGTCAGAGTGAACCATAAATGTTATTCCAGCAATAGCAATAGTAAGTTGTGTTTTTCACAAGACTTTTAAAGGTTCATAAACACTATTTCAGCTGACACTGTCTGTCGGTAACCTAGTTATTCTGTTTGTCTCGGAATATACAGTACTTAGCAGGAGGTGGCTGTGAAATGGGTTGTCAGTCAAAGATGCATTTTTATTTATGAATTCAGAAAATAATGATATTATTTGCACAGTGTATAATGTAGGCTAAGAGCTTGGAGAAATAAAACGAATAATAGAAAAGAACCTGAGAATCCTCATTTCTCCCCACAATATAATAGTGTTTGGTCACAAGACCCTCAATATTTGTTGGAAAGGAGCATCAAGATCATCGTGCACTTTCACCACGCTGTGAAGTTCATTATAACTAATTTAATCTGTAGCCTAATAAACTGCATGTTTTCCCGAGTTGTAGTGGGAGGACCACACACCATGTCATTGCGTGACTCCAAGTTTTCTTCAATAAGATTATTGATAAGATATAGATATATATGATAAGATATCAATATTTGCATATAAAGGCATTTCCACCGCCATTTCTCACATAATTAATTTTACCGACACGAAAAGATCCCACCATGTTGAATTAACAAATAATCTGTCTGCATTTATAACATTGTACCGAAACTTCCTGTTTCCATCACAGCTGTTGTGATTTATTTTTATACAGTATGACTTTACTCACATAACAACTGTGGATGGAAACGTGGTTATTGATACACAAAGATTGTGAACCAGTATTTAGCCAGTCAGACCACTATGGGCTCAATAGCAGTGTGAGCTAATGCTTTTAGAATGTTTTTTGGCAAGAGTTTATTGGTGATAATTCAGTCATTATTGATACTCATTACTTTAATAAATTACAATAAAATAGTTTTTAAGTAGTATGGCTAATAATGACTAGATAGTTGTTTGTTAAGATGTGAGTGACGATATGAGTGCCCTTGTATCTGTCCACACTACTGTGATGTTCTCTGAGTGAGAGAATCAATGAAATGACTCGATGGAGACCTACTGTATTAATAGTGGGAAAAAAATAAAAAAATCAATGGGAAAATGACAAATCACATCTTGCGTACCCTGTTGCCTGGTTGACATAGGTAGAGCACACACACACAGGGACACACACACTAACACACACACAGGGACACACACACTAACACACACACAGGGACACACACACTAACACACACACAGGGACACACACACTAACACACACACAGGGACACACACACTAACACACACACAGGGACACACACACTAACACACACACAGGGACACACACACTAACACACACACAGGGACACACACACTAACACACACACAGGGACACACAGGGACACACACACACACAGGGACACACACTAACACACACACAGGGACACAGGGACACACACTAACACACACACAGGGACACAGGGACACACACTAACACACACACAGGGACACACACTAACACACACACAGGGACACAGGGACACACACACTAACGCACACACAGGGACACACAGGGATACACACACACACAGGGACACACACTAACACACACACAGGGACACACAGGGACACACACACACACACAGGGACACACACACTAACACACACACAGGGACACACACACTAACACACACACAGGGACACACACACTAACACACACACAGGGACACACACACTAACACACACACAGGGACACACACTAACACACACACAGGGACACACACACTAACACACACACAGGGACACAGGGACACACACTAACACACACACAGGGACACACAGGGACACACACACACACACACAGGGACACACAGGGACACACACACACACAGGGACACACACTAACACACACACAGGGACACACACTAACACACACACAGGGACACACAGGGACACACACACACACAGGGACACACACTAACACACACACAGGGACACACAGGGATACACACACACACAGGGACACACACTAACACACACACAGGGACACACAGGGATACACACACACACAGGGACACACACTAACACACACACAGGGACACAGGGATACACACACAGGGACACACAGGGACACAGGGATACACACACAGGGACACACAGGGACACACAGGGACACACAGGGACACAGGGATACACACACAGGGACACACAGGGACACACAGGGATACACACACAGGGACACACACTAACACACACACAGGGACACACAGGGATACACACACACACAGGGACACACACTAACACACACACAGGGACACAGGGATACACACACAGGGACACACAGGGACACAGGGACACACACTAACACACACACAGGGACACAGGGACACACACACTAACACACACAGGGATACACAGGGACACACACTAACACACACAGGGATACACACACTAACACAGGGACACACAGGGACACAAACTCATACAATGACTTTAGTTTGTTTGTTAAGATTTGTGTGCGGCAAGGAATGTGCTTATAACTTTAAGATTATGAAAAATATCTCCTTAGTTTAGCCCAGCCCACCCTTTAGGCTTTAATTGGCGATTCTGTTAGCTGGTTCTGTGAAAGGCTTTGCTTGTGGATAGTGATACACACTCAGGAAGGACAGAATCCCTGCTGTCTGTCTTTAACACAGCAGCCCTGCTTTTAGGAACACTACCTATAATTATAAGAAACTGTAATTAGTGTGGCTGTGAGAGCCCTTGCCGCAGCTACATTAGTGGCCTCTTCTGCGCTAGGTCACGTTGCTCTTTAGTGTTCTGTCTGGAGCGTGGTCAGTAATGAAATGATACCTATGTTGACAAGGATGCACACCACAGGCCGAAAGGGGTCATTAGTGAGTTTATAATCATTTTAAAGGATGTTAAATAAGGCCACTGTTAATGACAGCGCTGATGGGTCCTTTCCTGTTATTCTCTTCAGTTGACACAGTGAAAAACCAAGAGAATCGTATTTTTCAGTTTCTCCTGTCTCAATATATGTCCCTTGTTGTGCGGCCTGAGGCTCAGAGAGATAGTAGTTTGAGACCTCAGAGAGATAGTAGCTAGTTAAGACAGAGGCTCAGGGTGTGAGGCGAGGTGTTGTTGTGTTCTGTTCAGCAGAGAGTTTACCGGACGCTTCAGGGGATCCAAATGAGATTACATTATTGTGAGATTACATTTTCATTGGTTAAACAGTGTAAAGCGATAGCAGCAGCAGCCTTAGTGAAATAACTAGAGACATCATATGTGACTTGGGATTTCCCAAGTTAAAAGAAAACCCTAAAACCAAAACCCAAATCTTTCTGAAATTCCCACACACCAAGCAAAACCACAGAGGCAGAAATTTGACCAAAACAATATTTTAAGTGTAGGTTTGCTTCTCTGCCACTATTGAAATTGGACAGCAATGGAAATATAACGTTTTAAGAAATTCCCTGCAGTATCAGTGGTTTATGATTTCAGAGCTAGTGAGGGGAAGATTTACAACAAGTCTACCACACACTCTCCTCTATTTGGAATTAATGTGAATTAATCACGAAAATAATCAATGATTTTCTTTCATCTTCAAATGTCAATGGTTACATTTGATCACAACAGGCATGGTATTTTTTGTTTGTTACAGATCATAAGCTAGTTTGTTTCTAACACATTTACATGATATGTAAATTATGGTTAGGTTTCCCACTACGGTTTGGAAGATTTCGATAACCTTATAGTTGGCCTGCCCTGTGGCAACAAACATGTGTACAGTGTACAGTATAGCAGTTTTAAGCCCTCTAATCTGCATACATTGACCATTTATTTACATTCACAGCGGAGTGTGTGTGTTAGTCACATGATCAGTCTTGCATATGATATTGAATGTTAATACCGTCCTGAGGCACCTTCTGCTGCTCCACTGGTAACAACTCTGTGTGCTCCATGCCATTATAGAAACTACAACTACATAGGTGCAAACAGGGCCATTATAAAGATTATGTACGTATGCACTCAGGTTGCAAGACCTTATAAGGAACCAGTCAATTTGTCCCTTTATGGAAATAGCTTTTGAAGTGGCGCGTAATCTTAACTTTAGTTGAACTTACTGATAGCATTATGTGATAGTTATGCTATTTAGTTGCTTCCTAATTCAAATCTAGTATATTTTCTTTCTATCAGCACATGTACTCTCACACACAAACATGTTGACATTTTTCATAAACACAGTAGACTATAAAAGGTATGCGGGTTGTAAATGGGGCTGGGAGAACTCTGTTCCACCTCGTTGATCCTGTACCCACAGCAGTAGCATTATACTACTTGGCTCTCGGGTAAAGCTGCAATTTGAGTGAAAACACCAGTGCTCTGTTCAAATTGCTGCTCAACTTTCTACAACAATGAGAGGCTCTTAAAACCAACTCCCTAGGAGAGGCTCACCGCAACAGTGTTTTACAGAACGCCTACAGTAATAGATCTGCATGGGTACCTATCTCAGACCTGTGTCCTCTCCTCAAAGCGCATCTAGCACTGCTTCCTGTTGTGTCTTATTCTGTACCACAGTTCACTTCTGGTAACCATTCTGCATCCCTGTCTGACTAGACTACCCCATCCAGAGCGCAAACAGCCCAATTGTTGGATTCTGTAAACAAATGAAATCAGTTTCTCCTCCACTGCTTTTCCCTATCCTGCGCTTCAGGCAGTTCAGTGTACCTGCTCTGCTGTGCATGCTGAGCTACTGTGGCAGGCGGTACAGGTAGTGGCCTAGGGTGCACAGTGTGTGTGAGGACATGAAGGAGTGAGGGAGAGGTAGAGGAGAAGAGGGGAACAGAACAGAACAACAGCAGGCTTGACTGTGTCCTGTGGGTGAAGGAGCGAGGCAGGGAGAGGTAGAGGAGAGGAGAGGAGATGAAAGGAGAGGAGAGGAACAGAACAACAGCAGGCCTGGC